>NW_016912342.1:111025-151198 GCF_001483705.2 Eufriesea mexicana
ACACGACGCGTTCCCATCGAAGGGACCCGGTGAAGCGAGACGCCCCACGCTCTCTGCGTCGGGCCGTTTCGGGACGGTGGCCCGCGAAAAGTTCGCTAGATTTATTACGCTATTATTTCGGCCGATAGGCGGCTGGTAAGGAACGTTTATGGCCACGAACGCCGAAATTTGCCTGCGGGAGGTCAATATAACGTCCCAACCGGCGTCTCGCCCGGTCGACGCACGACGTACAGACCCGTGTACTCTCTCTCTCTCTCTCTTTCTCTCCCGTTCTCTCCCTCTGTTCCTCTGTCAGCGAGAGAAAAGCGCCTTCTGATAAACGTTCCCACGATGGCAGCCAGACGCGGAGCGTCTCTCGACTTCTAGCCCCATACGCATCGGAACGACGACCTTTTCGATCCTCGCCTCCCGTTAAAACTACCAACCAGAGACCGCCGTAGGAGAGAACGTTCGCATCTTTCGCCATTCCGCTAATTTTTAACGCTTCTCCTCCGTGAAGAACTAACATTATCGAAGGACTAAGAGGCGCTATGAAAATACTCATCGTGTTCTTCGTACGCTTGACCGAACATCAAACGAAACGGCAAGAAATAAATACGCGATGTTCATCCGATCTCCCTACGTAGAATCGCGGTAAGAATCTCTCGTCTATAAATTAGGAGCCCCCCGAATTTTCCAAGTCGAGGCGGAGAGGTAGAATTCGGCTACGAATTTTCGCTATTTTCTTCGGGGGTTGTTCCCGAATGGCGATGGCGAGCTTAGAAGTTCCGTCTGTACAGTATGCATTGTCCGGAAGCGGGGAATGGCATCCTATTAAAGTCTTCCCCAAGACGAAGGTGGCCCATTCTCTCCGCCCTCGCCGAGTGCCTGAGATAGTCGGAGAGGAGCCGCTGTCTCAGGTACCGCTTCCCGGTGCTGGCTTTACTCGTATTTCTGGAAGCCGATATTCGTCCCTTCCGAACAACCGTCGGGACTTAAATTACCGGCACTCGCGAAATTAGATTCTAACCGTGTTACGGCCGACCGATTGTATCGGACGCGAGCCTTAAACGAACACCACCCACCTCTCCCGGTATCTCCTAGTCTCTCCCAGCCTCTCCGCGCTGGCTACCAAATTTACAGGTTCGATTTGCCGCGAAGCTCGGGGTAAGGGTGTGTCTCTATTGGACACCGGAAGATCGATCATCGCGATCGATCATCTTCTCGAAACGTGGGTAAATTAAATTTAGAATAAAGAGGGGGTACGTTGGATGGTCGCGTTAGGAAAGTTGGGACGCGTTATCGGTCGATGAATGTCAAGGGCAAAGGGTGGCGCCACCACCCTTGGATATGTGGTAACACAGCGATGCTGAAGCGTGCTAGCAGTGGGTGGCGACGAGTGGTCGATGTCAGCGGATCATCGTGATCCGGCTAAATTTACCGTTTCCAAGGAACGTGACGGACGCGTCGTTAAAACGAGCGATTTCCCAGCGAATGGTTCGCGTCTACGCTGCTCTGGAATCTTTCAGACACGTCGAAAGGCAACGAGTCCGCCTCCGACGTCGGTCTCCGAGATCTTTCTCCAACATCGACGCGATATCGGAGTGAAAAGTTGCGAAAAGAGCGAATCTCACGACGAGACTCTCGACTCGTTTATCAACGAGATATCGGCCCATTCCGAGGAAGCAAAGGGGTGGGTTTCGGTCGCAGGACGTTTTTCGTGGCGAGAACGGGGGGAGGGTCGTTGGATTCGTCGTATAAGGATCGCTGGAACGACTGTACGGACTAACCCTTTTGGTTATCCGGTCGGATCGAGGGCGAGGAGGGGGTGTGCGACAATCCTCTGGCCTGTATCCTAGCTCTCCCTCGGTGGACCCAGACATCGCCTACACGGACGGATAACAGCGTCGCCTCGGACAGCGAGCCCCCGGTGACATTAACGCAACCCCTGGCACTTTGAGTCTTGAATATCAACGACATTAGCCGCAACCCCTGGCAAGTTGATGGTCGAGAACAGCGTCGGAATGCCAAAACCGTGGCGCTCCGTTGGGGATGACGAGTGGGGTAGGATATATCCCAGCTTTGTTATTGCTCCCTGCACCCGGAGATCCTCGGACATTCTAATTGATCGAGCGGATTCGCTTCGAATACCAAATGCACCCGATGGGCTCGGGATCAACGGTGGTTACTTGGACCTGGGTTGGACGCAGGATTCGCGATTCGTAACGGAGATAGGGGGCTAGAATCCGGCAGATCCTCGGAACCAACGATTGGGACGTGCAGTTAACTGTCCACGCGTGTAACCATCGGCAACGACGCGCCGCGGATCGTTATAATTCTTCGAGGTACCGTTCCACGAGTCTGGCACATACGTGTTCCTACTCGCGCGGGATCAAAAGGTTGGCCTCTCGATGCCAGCCTCGCGCGGAGGGGGATCCCGTTGGAGAACTTTTAGAGTTTCACGGGGAAGGAGATGGTTCTTCGGCAACGCCGTTACTCCACGATGTACTCTTCGGAAGCCAATCAAGGCTGCTCGTCGAACCGCCGAGTCACCGGCCAGAAGAGGGAGGCTAAAGCGGAAGGGAGCAGCAGCGAGTTGCAAGGCAGCTCGAGGAACGTTAACGCGCCCCGTGCATAGTGGATTGGATTCTAGCCATTCCTCAATCGCGCGATCTCTTCTACGAAGTTTCTCTTAATTTCAAGCTCGCTTTTACTTTTCGCGATCCAGGATCGAGACGAGTATCGAACGAGATAAGGGGAAAGAACGGAGCACGCGGATCCGGAGTTCCACCTCTTTCGTGTACGCCGAGAACACGACGAATGTTGGCGGATCCCTGGGAAGGAGATCGATAACCATCCGGCGCGATCGCGAATCTGTCCCCCGTCTACGAAGTCGTCTCCTTCCCGATTTCGATTCGACACGTGCGCCATCCGCAAGAGCCTTCTCTCCCTCGTTTCGCCAGTTCGCGTCGTCGGTGGTAGATTCGCTCGGTTTCTCTCCTCCAGGATCCAATCTCAATTTCCCTGGAGTACCCGGGGAATATCCCGCTTTCTCGGCACCTGCTGTTTCCTTTCTACCTCGATTTTTCGGTGTCCGTCTTTATCGCCTGTCCGTTCCATTCGCGCGGATAGAAGAGCGGCGGGTTTTCCGATCTTTCGCGAGCCCCGTTAAATCGCGTACGTTCGCCGGCGAAACAAGAGGAGCTCGAGCCGGTGGTAGACGGCACGCGGAACTCGCGCGTGTATATACGGATCTCGTTACTTCCGCTAGACGTCACGCGACCACGCCAGACTGCATCGAATCGATTTCCGTCCGGCCGGCATCGCGAGCCGTTATTAGCGGTACAGAGTAGTCTATCTAGAGAAACGACGAGGGGGGGCACGCGCGTTCCTTCCGTGGATGGTTCCGCGTGGCCAAAGGGATCAGGACCTAGGATCACCCTCCGCGACGAGACGCATCGGCGGCAAAGGAGGTCACCCTCGACAGGGAAGGTTTCGCGCGGAGAATCAAGCGGCAGGAGCAACGGGGCGAGGGGGTTGTTCTCCCCCGATCAAAGGGTCTCGACTCTACGCGTTCTCGGCTCGTCTGGAAAATCTGGTAGCCAGCGCGCTGACACATCCACGAGGTGTTCCCGAGCTGACGTTACGCAAATTAGCTACCTTTATTCCGCCCTCTCCTCTTTAAGTCTACACCGTGGCGGGAGTGGGTGGCTCGAGGGGGTGGAGGCGGGAATCAATGGCGCAGCTGACGAGCCTTTGGCTGCGCATGTGCGCAGACAATTCTATCGACCGTCGCTGCAGCACAGACACGGCCTACCCCTTCCAACCCCTCCGGGCCAGGCTGATCCCTAGCAGAAGCGGCCGAGGGGGTTGCAGGGCAGAGGGTGGCTTGTTTCTCGAAGATACGACCACGTCACCGTGCTGCGCCGTGCGCGTGCCTGTGTTAGTGGCTGCTAGGAAGAAAAGAAGGGCTGGCAGGGACGAGAGAGAAAGAGAGAGCGAGAGAGAGCTCTGGAGCACCGGCTGCGACGGCGCTGCTGCAACGCACCGCGCCGCGGCCTTGACTCCGCTGACGTCGCCAACTTTCCCCGATGATCCAGCCGGAGGCGCGGCAGACATCCCGGCGTCGCGACCGGATCTAAGCCGCCTCCCTACGCTCCCCACCCTTCCCTATCGCCGTGCTAACCCCGTGATGCGTCTGTCGCCTCTTCTGCGTGTCTCTTCTCCCCCGAATTCTTTCCTCCGTGGCCGAGAATGCAGCCGCGGTCGCGTCGACGCCCTCGCGTTCTACCCGTGGCATTGCCTACCACCGCAGCCTGCACCCGGTCCTCATAACCCATTTCGAACAGAGCGAGAGAGAGCGAGCGGTGGAAACGAGCACGTGGAATCCAATTGCAACGATCGCGCAATGCAACGTCGTAACCCTCGTAAACGTTCGTTATTTTCTCGGGAAGGTAATTTCGAAGAATTTTCTCTGCCTTTTCCCTATGCTCTCGATGCGCGCCATTTACCGGGACGTCGTCTTTAACGACGGCTATCGGTCGAACGCCACGTTATTGACTCCTAAGCGAGTCGCGACACGGCGTTCTCTACGTTGACGCGCGCACCGGTTCTGTCATGGCAGCGCGCGGGTAGTAGAAACGCGTGGATTACCATATTCGCTGGAATTGAGTCACACCACGGAACAGCCCTATAAGACGAACTCTCGACTCTCCTAGCCGAGATCTCGACCGTCGCGCGTTCGATCGCTTCGATACCGACACGCCTTCTCGGTACATACGCGCTCTGACACGCGTTGCCTATTCTCGCGAGCATGCATTATGCATGCATCTCCCGGGTATTAATATTACGCCGAGTACTTAGTCCCTGGGTCGTCTCGTCTTCCCTTCGGCCCGTTGCAACAGTTTATCGACTGTCCACCCTGTTTAGCCCCCCCGTGGTACCCCGGTGCTCGTAACTAATCGCTTCGCTCGTCGCCATCGAACCAGGACGACGAAGAAGCGCGGTGATCCACTGGAAGTCGCATCCTGGGTGATCGCGGAACACCGGAGAAAGTTTAAAGCCTACTCCGATATGGATGGCCGACTTTAAGATCTTTCCTTCCCTGACGCGCAGTTGGCTCGACGTTCCGTGCTCTCTGTGGCTCTCGGCCGCGCACCCGGCATTCTCGACCCACGCAACCACCGTAATCGAGGGGTGTGGCACTAGAGCGGCGAGCAAAGGTGTGTTTTGCGTCGGATCTCTTTTTTCCGCGCGGTCGTATCTTAAGTAATGACTTTCGTAGCAGAGTAACTCCTCCACCCCCCAAGAGCCATGGCTGCGGCGTCGAAACTCGGCTATCGCGTTTCGCGCGACATTGCCCAACATCATCACCACCACCTACCTAGTCTCGTCGGTGTCGTTGTTTCCTTTACTCCCTGTCGGGGACCACGAGACCCCGACCACTCGATTTTCCACGAATTTTTAGTCCATCCGTATTCTATGAGTTTCGTTGCCAAAACGGAGGGGTGCGTCTCGCGGTTATTCGTTCTCCGGTCTTTTTCTGTTTCGACGCGAAACGCGAAGACACGGTCGAAACGAATCGTTGGACGAGTTTCGCGTTCCCTCGTCGTGCCGTTATTCGTCTTCTTGTTCGTCGTCGTCCGGTTCCTCCTCGACCACCCTTGCACGACGACGATCAACGTCGTAATCAGGAACGCAGCCCTCCGTAGCAATTTTACCCCTTTGTTGGTAAACGGTCGTCGGGTCTGGCCGAAAATCAGGCGACAACCCCCTGTCCCACCCTCGGTGGTGGTCCCTCGTCCTTTTCGTCCACGTGTTCTTCGTCCCTGGCTTAACGACGCCTCTCGCCGTTTCCGTCATCCTCGATGCGGCCTGCCGGCGGACTGTCAACTATCAACGGGCAGACAATAGCGTGATTAGGGCACAATGTACTCCGTCTCCCTCTCTCTTGTCCTCGGTCGCCCTTCGCGATCGCTACCGGGCCTTGGCGTCTCTTTCCGTGTTTCTCTCCGCTGCAGAGGCATGCGCTGGCGCGCGGGTCCGCTCGCTGTGCACGCGGCCACAAAAGGACACGCCGCTCCACCGAACCAGGCATACCCCAACGTCACGTGGATCTCTTCTCCTTTCTCTCCAGAGAACCGGAAGCCATTGTGTACGACGGCGCCGACGGTCGACCGGGCCCTGGGCTCTCTCCCGCTCTCTCTGTCTCTCTTTCGGTCTGTCGTCGTCGGCGTGTACCGAGGGAGTGTTGCGGCGCACGCCTGCGGGACGTCAACCGCGCATTAAGTTGATGTATGAGCTCCAGACCCGCGACGCTGTCTGCCTGATGGCTCCCGTTTACGGGCTTCGGCCATCACCGGGGAAGAAGAACCTCGAGCAACTTTTCGCGCCGCTCCTTTTTCCGCGCCGACGAGTACCACACCCCCTCCGGGCTAACGTCCTTTCTCCTCGCACACAGCCACCGTGGCGGCAGAATTTCTCTTTCATCCGGTTCATAGCGTCTCGTCCGTGCTCGTTGCAATCCTCTCGGACCTTCGATCCCGACATCCACGATTTTCCGCGGGTATATCACGGCGCGAGAAAGGGTTGGTCGTGATCGATTCGCGTGGATCGTTCGATGGACCATCCGAGCTCGTACGTCAAGGGGACGACGCCTCGTCCTCCTCCGCCTTCTCCGTGTTTCTCTCCCGCGTTGCGCAGCCTCTCCATCCCTACGAGACGGGCAAGATTAGCTTCGGTCTCTGTTTGGGGAGCTGATTAGCCGGCGGCCCTTTGACGCGGCCGGCAGCGAGGGTGCCGCAAATGACGATTCTCACCGTTTTCTCGTTCCGCCACGATCTTTGTGTCCCTGCACGTGCCGAGGGTTGCGCGAAACCAGTCGTACTCCGATTTCGTCGACGGGGCACAAAGGACGCGCGAGAAATCGAATTTCCACCGATCGTAAAGTCGATTCGTGATACAAGGACGACGATCTTGGTCGATGTTCGTCTTTTCCAATTCTCCACGCGGCGTGAGAGGCTACCATGTTCGAAAGTTCCCCAGATAACACCGCGAATCCTCGAATCCTGGTTACTCTTCGTTTCTTCTGACTCTCCTGATCGTCTCGTTGCGTATTGACTCTGGGAAATATCACGCGGACGAGGTTGCTCGATCGAGGAGAGAAAGAGAAAGCTCGAGTAAACGAGGAATAAAGTGCACGATGCAACGTGACTCTACTGAGGCGTATATTATCATCCGGTGGTCCGAGAGAAGAGATATCGCCTCGGCCAAGAGGAGATCGTTGGCTTTTCTCGGAGCAAAGGACTGCGGGTACCCGGGGTTTTGCCCCCGGGGTTGCGTAACGCGAACTTTGGATGCCAAGTTGGCACGGGCTATACAGGAAGAAAGGTGCGCGCGGTTGGGAGAACGACGCGGAGACTCAGGGGTGTAAAGGGGGTGTGCGTTTTCGCGGGTTGCCTCTCCGCGGAATCTCATCCTCCATACTGGATTTCGACCTTGCGTCGAAGTCGCGAAACGCGTTGCGCTTCGACCCCTCTCCGCTCTTCGTCTCGACGTTTCGATCGCAGGCACGACGACGATGACGACGACGACGACGACGACGACGACAACGACCCTGTTTCCTACCCCCACGTGCCTCGTCGTCGAAATCTTCGCGTTCTCGATGATCCATCATCGGCGGCGCGGCTCGAGACCCGTCGCCGTCGACTTTATCCGATCTTTCGCCGGTTCTGCGTCGCTATCGCGATTCCGTGGCATACCGTAATGAAGATTTATAGGGAGCTTACCGGAACCGGGGGATGGGATCATCGAGAGACGGCTTATTGCCGTCCTCGGAAAGTTTTCGAGGTTTAAGCACCCGCGTCTTCTCCTTCCTTCCTCGTCCCTCGAGGACGGCGAACGTTCTTCGGGGATGAAGAGGGAGGGAAAAGGGATAGGGGCTGCAGGACAACAACGGTATATTAAACTTTTTATAAAGAGAAAGAGAGGGAGAGAGAGAGGCTGTAAGAGGATTCCGTCATATTAAAATGCTCGTCTCGGAGTCTTTCGAGAGGATACGGGCTCCGCTCTTTCACCTGCTCCTCCTTCGAGACCCGATAACCCGCCACCACTACCACCACCCCCCGTGGCAGCATCCCCGAAACGAGCTTCCTCGTCTGGTCTCTCCGCCATGTTTCACCGCGACGACGACACTGGAGGAACGCTTCTTCGAAACGAGGTTGCGCGAAGGCCTTTGACTCGCGTTATACGCCACGGTGGATTTCGAAATCGGCCGAACAGACGCAGCAACCTCTCTCCCAATCTCCCTCTCTCTCTCTTTCTCTCTCACTCGAGACGGTGGAGAGTCTGTGAGAGAAAAGCGGAAATTTACGAGGGTGTCTGGCGACAACACGGGCTTTATCGTCGGTCGGAGCGGTGAAACGCGAGTCGCGGAAGCCGTGTTCTCGTTCGTCGATTAGATCTATCTCGCTATTGAATTTCACGTTCGCTCACCGCGCGCTCTTTCCTTCGCCTTTCGCGCACGACCGACATAAATTTCCGCTATCGGATGGCTCGCCAGCGTATCCGACCTCGCCTCTCTCGTCCGAGCTTTTAGCATCCGCGAACTTGCTCGACTCGCGAGTTCCGATCTCGCGGGCTCGCGTCATCGCGGATAAAGACACACGGTAGAGCGAGAGAGAAGAAAGAGATCCGACGAAAACGATCGGTTCGACGGGGAGTGTTCGATTAAACTGCAGCGAGGCGCGTAATCCGTACGGAGAAGAAGGAGCCGGAGGCCGAGGGAGCGAGAGAACGAGAGAACGCTCGGCGTTGGACAGGAAGAAAATCCGGCTTCGGAGCGCGCGTATAAAACGGCGGTGCAAATAAAACACTGGGCGACTGGCCACGCTGCGCCTGTGTGTAGATCCGCGTTAGATCGCGATCGATATCGCGAGGCAGATCTCTCGCGTGTATCCAGGCCCCGGCACCGCGTTTCCTGGCGTGGCCGTTGGTGGTCGGCCGCTCGATAGCGACGGCGATAGCGATCGCGATCGCAGCTTTGTCCCGGCGGGGGGACTCGCGCGGACGAGTTCGGTATCGGCTGCGGGGTAATCCGCCGCGAACATCGGCGCTCGGTTGCAGAGCGTAAGTCGCGCTTTAAGTCGCTTTTAATCGAGCTCTCTCTCGCGGTAAGTCGAAAGGGGGATGTCGTGGGGACGCGGGGGGTGAGGCGAGTCGTTACGACACGCTTTGCATGCAAACTGCGGGACGAGACACGCGGAGTCGTCGTCGAGTCCTGGTCGTCTTCAGGCGTTAAGTAATTGCCGCCGGTGATCCCGGATATGGGTTATCGTTATCGGAGAAATCGACGGTGTGTAACGCGGTCCCTGGGTTCTCCCCCTCGCTGATATTTTCTCCCGGGATCGCGTCCCGGGGGACGTTCCTCGGGATTTACTCGTCGTCGTCGTTTTGTCGACGCGTTTTTCGGCTGGTCGCGTTCGTCTCTCGAGGATTACGCCTCGCTGTTGGTTTTTCGGTGCTTCGTCATCGCGAACGTAATTACCGACGAGATTAAGCGGAGTGGGGGATGGTAGAGCTCGCGGAATATACCCGAACACCGCGGATTTGTTCCAAAAATTCTCGCGAAACGTACGAAACGTAATCTTTCTCTCGCGCGAATTTTTCTTACATTCAACCCATTTGCATCGTGACTTTACTCGAGGTGTCGGGTTCAGGCATCAGCGACGTTTAACAGACGATTGGGGCCCGTATCACCGCACGCGTATCGGTACTACTTTACTCGTAATGACAATTAAAAAGATTTTCACGACAAAGGTAAAACTTGTTGAGAATATAACGGATCGATGTAGGTGAGATGCTCGTAAATGGAATCGAACGTGATCTGTGGCATGTGAAGAATATTCAGCAACTGATAATTGAAGAAAGTCAACTCACGGATTATTCCGCGTTTGGATGCAAATGGGTTAAAAATCGAGACGATAAAGATCTCTATCCCAGAACGACAACGCAACCCGGGTTCCATGGTCGATCGTGGGTTCGACGAGGATGGCGTGACGCGAAAAGAAAACGCCGCACCCGCGACTTTTTCTCGCCCACGGGTGAAAGGAAAGTTGCCAAAGGAACAACCGAAGCGGGGGTGGTGGCAGTCGTCAAAGAGAAAGCGCGAGAAAGGGGTGGCCCGACGCGTTAGACTCGTGGAGCTGGCGCGTGCACGGTCAAGCTGAAAAACGGCTCTCGCACCCCCACTGGTTAATTCGAAAGAGGTCTCGGGCGTGTCATCAGCCATCCGGTTGGACCCTCGCGGGCCGGGTTGCTCTTAATCGCGGCGTTTTGTCACTTTTACGCGGAGAAAAGGGTCGCGGAGGACCGGGAAGAAGACGGAGAAACGACCGCTATTTTATCGCCGCTGCCATTTATCTCCTCGTTCGTTAGTTGCACGATTTCTCTCGAATTTTTGCCCCGGCTCGTTTCTCGAGTAGTTCCAATTTTAAACGCTCCTCGCATCCGCTTAAATCGCCTCCGACGAACCATGCGCGCGTTGCTTCTCCGCGAGCAAAGGGGGTGCTGGTCTCTCAAAGGCCGCGTGTTTTCCGTTCCCGCAATTTTCGTCTTCGCGCGACGACGACGACGACACTGCCAAAGGAAAAGGAGGCTCGCGGTGTCTCGCGCTTGCTGGCGATTGAAACGCGCGCGTAAACGACGCGTGTGGACGAAACAGAATTTCCCCCCGCGGGAAATATTTGCAGTCACCCTCGGGAGGTTTCGCGGGAACAAAGGACGCGAACGCGACTAAGGATTTCTTTCCAACGACCGCGTTTTCGTCGGAGAAATTCCCTCGGTTTCGTATTTCCACGGAACCGCGGCGTTACGAGACCCGGCGCAGTTCCCGCTTCCCGTAATTTGCATGGCGCCAGAACTCTCGCGGCAAGACGAGCGTTATCGTTTAATTCCGAGGTGTGCGCGCGGACTCGTGTGTCCGATACTCGAGACAGGCACACACGGACCGGATATTACGAACCCACGACACGGCACGTTCTCACGCACTCGCGAGCGTATTTCGAAATCGCGTGTCCGACGCGGAAACATTGTCGCAGGTCAGTCGAACGTGACGGGAATCGAGCTCGCCGCTCGGTAGCCAGCGAAATTCTCCGCGAGCTCTTTTACCGGAATACGCGTATCGCGGTTAAACTTGCTCGATAACCAGCGAATTCGTACCTAAAGCCTAGTTTTCATCGCCACGACGTCGTCGATCGCGAGGAGGAGGAGGACGATCGTGCCCCGGTGTCGTCCGCGTTGGTCATCGGTGCTCGCGTGACCAGCGGGGCGAATTAAGCGGGTAGCCTGGCGTAACGAGAAAATAAGCCGGCCACAAAGGGTTGAAAGTTTTAATGGGTCGCGTAAAGCTCTAGCCAAGTACCTCGGCTAACGCGTTTCTTATTTACGCGATTAGCCCCGGGTGTCCCGTCTCGAATTTAGGACGCGTTGCTCGAGGTAATCGCGATGCGCGATGCGTTGCTCGGGCCTGACGAGAGAAGACTCCTTCTGGCTATTCGATTACGTCTCTTGCCTCACGGATTCGTTTCCGCGTTGCGAATTCTCTGCACGATTCCTCTTCAGAGGAGTCGTACGAATTCGCCATAATCCGCACGACGGAACGAAAGTTGGCCGCGCGATGGGCGGAATCCTTTCGGGTTTGTTTCGAGCTCGTTTAGGGTTCCTCCTGGGTTCGACACGGGATTCCTATTTGGGTTCCTCCCATGTTCCTCACGGGTCCCCTCGAGTTCTTCACGGGTTCCCTCGAGTTCTTCACGGGTTCCGCCGGGTTCCCTTTCGGTTCCTCGTGGGTTCCCTTTCGGTTCCTCGTGGGTTCCCTTTGGGTTCCTCTTGGGTTTATCCCGGGTTCCTTTTGGGTTTCTCTCGGGTTCCTTTTGGGTTTCTCCCGGGTTCCTTTTGGGTTTCTCCCGGTTTTTTTTTGGGTCCGGATCGCGCTCTCCGTCAGGGCCGTAGGAACTTTTAAGGTAGTAATCGTTAAGATATCCGGCATTTACATACCGCGTCGGAGGATCGCGACGTCGCGCGCGTACTCCTCGCGGAGAGAGGGACAGCCATGTTAACGCGGAACATGGCCGCGCCATAAATCCCACGGAATAAAGAAGGGTGTCCCGGCGTAAATACCGCGAGCCCATTAAAACTTTTCGCGTACTTAGGCCGGAATTTATCTTGGCCTAGCCACGCGCGACGTCCACGACGACGTCGTAACGGCTTTATAACGCCAGCTCGCGTTTGATCCCGGCGTATTTCTTCCGAAATACTCGACTTTTCTCTCGAAACCAACGATCTCTCCGTGCTCGCGGGGGCGAAATATTCTTCGAGCTCGTCGAATATCGTTCGCGAATTCGCTCCGCTGTTCCTTCCACCGGAATTCTTTTACTCTCTGAATTCTCATACCCCATATTTCCGTCTCTCTTCGTCCAACGCGAATTTTCAGTCCACGGTACGGGGCATGGCTTCGAGGTCTCTAACCCCCGCGTTTTTAGACCGCGCCAGCGATAATAGCGTTCTCGTAAATTATCGGTCGAAATTCCTCACCGCGAATTTTCTCTCGCACAGAAACAGAGAGAGAGAAAGAGAAAGAGAGACAGTACTTCGGGACCACGGCTGTATTTCCATGCTATCGCTAGGAGGATCGCGAGAGTCTGCTCCAAGAAGCGAAGACGTCTGACGAATTCCTCGTTCGCGCTTCTGTTGGTAGAATAAATTAGCGAGCACCGGGGCTTCCTAGCGCGGCTGCCGGACGTTAAACGCGGTTCTCGATTTAGAATTCCCGTTTCGGCGCCGGCCAAAAAGGTGCTCGTGGGCGTGCTGCACGAGCGTACCACGCGTGTTCGCGGAATTTCGCGTTTCCTCGACCTCTTTGCGAACACAGATCGATCCCGTTCCTCCGATTCGCCGGTCCTCTCGCGCGATACTCTCGCGTCGAGTTACGCGGAAAAACCTGGCGCCTATCGCGGCGGGGTTACGCGGCGCGTAACGAGCCGCGTGTTTTTCACGCGTCACGGCCGATAATCCTCTCGGCGGGCATTTTGTACTCGAAATCGAGCGGCGCTGCCTTGATCGCGATAACCCGCGATTATCGCGGCGCAGCTCGCGTGGATCTAGCGGCGCGCGTGCTCACGGCCAACCTGCGCGCTAGGATTCTAAATGGCGCGGAGCCTTGGGAATCGCGGCGGCGATCCATCTTCGCGGAGGAATTATCCGTCACCTAGTTTCCTCGCGATATCCCACGATCCGCGACAACGGCGGTGCGCGCGAATAATCGAGCGCGTGAATCCCGATGACTGTGGAAGGTCGGTTTGTCGGTCACGGATCGACACACTGTGCGCGCGTTATGGCGCACGCGGTGCTCGAAAAAGGGACCGGTGTAAAGAGACTCGTAAAAATTGGCAGCCGGAAAAGAGAGGTTCCGTAATCCATTTTTTTTTGGGTCCGGATCGCGCTCTCCGTCAGGGCCGTAGGAACTTTTAAGGTAGTAATCGTTAAGATATCCGGCATTTACATACCGCGTCGGAGGATCGCGACGTCGCGCGCGTACTCCTCGCGGAGAGAGGGACAGCCATGTTAACGCGGAACATGGCCGCGCCATAAATCCCACGGAATAAAGAAGGGTGTCCCGGCGTAAATACCGCGAGCCCATTAAAACTTTTCGCGTACTTAGGCCGGAATTTATCTTGGCCTAGCCACGCGCGACGTCCACGACGACGTCGTAACGGCTTTATAACGCCAGCTCGCGTTTGATCCCGGCGTATTTCTTCCGAAATACTCGACTTTTCTCTCGAAACCAACGATCTCTCCGTGCTCGCGGGGGCGAAATATTCTTCGAGCTCGTCGAATATCGTTCGCGAATTCGCTCCGCTGTTCCTTCCACCGGAATTCTTTTACTCTCTGAATTCTCATACCCCATATTTCCGTCTCTCTTCGTCCAACGCGAATTTTCAGTCCACGGTACGGGGCATGGCTTCGAGGTCTCTAACCCCCGCGTTTTTAGACCGCGCCAGCGATAATAGCGTTCTCGTAAATTATCGGTCGAAATTCCTCACCGCGAATTTTCTCTCGCACAGAAACAGAGAGAGAGAAAGAGAAAGAGAGACAGTACTTCGGGACCACGGCTGTATTTCCATGCTATCGCTAGGAGGATCGCGAGAGTCTGCTCCAAGAAGCGAAGACGTCTGACGAATTCCTCGTTCGCGCTTCTGTTGGTAGAATAAATTAGCGAGCACCGGGGCTTCCTAGCGCGGCTGCCGGACGTTAAACGCGGTTCTCGATTTAGAATTCCCGTTTCGGCGCCGGCCAAAAAGGTGCTCGTGGGCGTGCTGCACGAGCGTACCACGCGTGTTCGCGGAATTTCGCGTTTCCTCGACCTCTTTGCGAACACAGATCGATCCCGTTCCTCCGATTCGCCGGTCCTCTCGCGCGATACTCTCGCGTCGAGTTACGCGGAAAAACCTGGCGCCTATCGCGGCGGGGTTACGCGGCGCGTAACGAGCCGCGTGTTTTTCACGCGTCACGGCCGATAATCCTCTCGGCGGGCATTTTGTACTCGAAATCGAGCGGCGCTGCCTTGATCGCGATAACCCGCGATTATCGCGGCGCAGCTCGCGTGGATCTAGCGGCGCGCGTGCTCACGGCCAACCTGCGCGCTAGGATTCTAAATGGCGCGGAGCCTTGGGAATCGCGGCGGCGATCCATCTTCGCGGAGGAATTATCCGTCACCTAGTTTCCTCGCGATATCCCACGATCCGCGACAACGGCGGTGCGCGCGAATAATCGAGCGCGTGAATCCCGATGACTGTGGAAGGTCGGTTTGTCGGTCACGGATCGACACACTGTGCGCGCGTTATGGCGCACGCGGTGCTCGAAAAAGGGACCGGTGTAAAGAGACTCGTAAAAATTGGCAGCCGGAAAAGAGAGGTTCCGTAATCCCATTGTTTTCCGCGTTTCGCGTGGCCGGGGGCTGGAGGGGCGGGGTGTAGAGAGTGGCAGAAACAATGGAAGCATTAGCCGAGCGTGTTCGCTCGGTCGATGGTCGTGTAGCCTCGGATAAAAAGCGCGCGTGCCTTTAGAAAGACAGCGGAGCGCCGGCGGCAGGTACGCGAAGCCGGCAGCGTTGGCTCATCGAGCGGCAGATACGCGACTCGCTCGCAAACAGCGGCGCGAATCGACGAGTTGGCGGGGGCAGGGTGAGCCGCGGCGAAGAGAGAAAGAGATAGAATGAGAGAGAGGGGGGGGGGGGGGGGGGGACTATTCTTACGCACCAGCCAACCAGCACGCGCCTGTTCACCGACACACGCGCGTCGCCTACCGCTTTCTTCCTCTCTCGCTCTCTCACCCTGCGCTTCCCGCTGCCATGAGCCGAGCGTGTAAGCGTGTGGCTCAGCGACCGACGCGTTCAGGAAAAATACGACGTCCCATAGTCGCTAGATTTTCCTCCGATTTTTCTTCCTCGAACTCCGCCGCTCGTTCGAGATAAGGTTACGTAATGGGGAAGGCTACGTGTCGTTCGAGGTGTTGCGCAGAGATTCTCGTGGACGTCGAAATGGGCCCTGGTAGAGCGTAATCCTTCTGTCTCGTTGGCCAATGGAAGATTCGATTCTTATTATCGATCTCTCGTACCGTGCCCTGTCCGTTTCACCGAACGCGATCTCGTCGACGAGCAGAGTATCTCGCGTTTCTTCCCAAAATGGCAAATACTTCGATTTCCCACTCGTCCACGTCACGTCTTCTCTTGCGAGAGAGCGAATAGTCGACACGGTGCGACGCACACTTTCGACCTCGCCGATTTCATCCCCTTCTCGGAGGGGGTGAGAGTAGCGCGCTGCGCTTTAGCCAGGTTCGAGGTTTCTCATAAATATGATAGCAGAGCTCCTCGAGGATACTATTATCGGACAGGGCCCCTGTGTACACGCGTGTGTCTTTTCTCCTCTCCGTGAGTCCTTTCACGGGAACCGGGCTTTCTCGCGCGACCCACCCTCCGTTGTATTCCCGCTGACCCTCGAAATCTCTGCTTTTCGCCCAGCAAATTGTTTCTTTGATCACGAACGCCCTCTGTACGTGCCCCTTCCCTCTATTCCCTCCCGTTTTCCTTCCGCGGGAAATCGAATTCGACCGACTCCGAAGGTTTCCTCGTCGCGTCTTTCCTCGCGGTCGAGTCGCGATTTTCAACGGAATCTCGCGGTTTCTGCCGTTGAAAACTCGACGAAACCAGTTACTCCGCGGACACGTCAGCTCGCGGGAATATTATCGTCGCAGTCACGCGATCGGTCGCGAGGTCGTGCACGGAACCGTGCACCTGTTACGGGGCCTCGCGACAGCGAAACGACGGTGCGACGATGGTGGGTGGGTGGGCCTTTGGTGGATTTTGCGCGACGCTCGATCGCAGGTGGGCCCACGCGGTCACCTCTCACGTGTCGGCATTAATCGAGCAAACGCGTTGGCTAGATTGGTCGGAAGACGATAGGAGGAAAAGTCAAGGTTTACGTAAGCAGGGGGACTCCGGAACATATTTAGTCGCGGGTTTCGTCCCGAGCAGTCGAATCGTCGTTGGGACTGCTCGAGGTGCGCTGGACGAAGCAAGTTTGACAGATTATAAGCCGTGTCCTGCGAGTATGACGCGACGTACAATTTCTTCAATTTCGTAGGTGAGTGAACCAGAGAGAGGGGTGTTAGGTTGCATAAATATTAATCGATTTGCTTAAAATACCTATTTTATTACTGCGTACAACTCAGTCGTGGTCGTAGTCTTACTAATCGCGTTGGGCCTGTGTAGATAGTTATTCCTTTTTCGGGCATTGGTCCACAGGTACACACTCGTCGTTTGCATTTCTGACCGTGCCCTTTATGCATCTGCAGGCGGCCGTGTAATTACTACATGCCTGAAGAGAGAAAAAGAAATTTTGTCGTTTCACTAGATAGTTTATGCGAATTCCATCGATTCGAGGTAAGATATCACTGGGTACTCACGATTCGGGGGCAAAAGAGGGGATTGGGCTTCGGATCGTCGCAGCTTGGCTCGCACAGACGTCCGCACAGTGACCATATCTGGTTTACTGGGCACTCCGGTGCGTTTTCCGCTGACTGTACAACTGGTGAACCAAATTTGCGTAAAAATGGTTGCGATTACAACAGCGATCCAAGTGATCCAAATCGATCCAAGTACAAAATTCGAAAGCAACGATTTTCTCGCGTAATTAGTAACGGTTCTAACATTTTTTAATTCGCTACGCACTTGGACCGCGAAATTTTTAATACCACGAAACGAAAATCGCGTTATTTGGGTGTACTTCGTAATTATTAGTTAGTCTAGGTTTCAACGTGGAAGTACTTACGAGGTACAGCGGCAATAGCCAGAATGAAACACGTTATCATGTACGGAGACATTATGGTTCCTTTTCTTCGTGTACTCTTCGTTTAGCACCTTGGAAATTTGTTCGCTCTTCTGGTGACGATCCAACGCTGTCTGTCGATATTTATACTCTACTCTTCCCTTAAATGTACTCGCTCGCACGTGTGCGTCCATGGAAGATAACGCGTAGAAGATAATACGGCAATAATTAAATCGACAAAAGTTTATGCACTTGGTTCTTATTTATGGAAGGTGAAGCAAACACTTTACTCGGTAATTAATAAAGCGGAAAAGAATGGGAATTACCTGGTATCTACGTTCCTTACTTTTGCGACGGGCAAATATTTCTCCGCGAAACTCCTTTGTTCCTTATCCATCGCGAAATTAACGATCGTGTCGCGGTATTTACGAGCAACCTGTTTCCCTCCGCGCGTGAAACAGCTGCAAGGCGTTTTCGTATTTAGATATAGTGGTCGAGAGGACCGTTTTGAGTGACGGACGATCGACAGGAAGCGATAGAAACCGAGAACAGGATTTTCCGCTTGCTTCCGACGCGATGCGACAAACGGCGTCATCTGCATTACCGGTCTTCGCGATGATCGCGGACGAGCACGGTGCTGCTGGTGACAAAACTCTTCTCAACTCTCAGATCTCTAGCGAGTAACGCGTCGCGAATACGCGTGTAACCCTTCTGCGAGGGTTTCGGGTACCTATGTCTTGGAAAACGGGATTCGTGATCGCTGGGACACCCGGTGTAATCGATTAGAGGACTCTTCGATACGTCGTCCGCTATATACGGAATATTCTTTTCGACGGGTACCTAGGCTACCTGTCCCGAGATTAACGTTACACCCAACTCGGCTTAACCCTCGTGAAAGTTTCCGCTCGGACAGTGCTCGCCCACGAGAGACCCACGTGGTTCGTAACTTTCACGGAAGCGTCGCGGTCGTCGATCTCCGATTTATAATAATCTTAGGTATCGTTAAGGTTCGGCGCAGGCGCAGTGTCTTTTCAATTTTTTCTTCCAAGTGATCGAAGATATTCGTGTTTACGTAACATACTCGCGGAGTTGGAAATCAAGCACGTTTGTGTGGTTGTTTAATGTATATACGTGACTGCGGATCCTGGCGATCGGGTCGAACAATTTTCAAACGTCTCCCGTACGTGACAGTTTTGGAAAACAGGTTAATCGATGGTAATAAATGCGAGCAAGTCTCGGAAACGAGGACTATCCATGGACACGGATAATTTCGACTCTGAGCGATACGCTGGTGTCATTAAGTTTGGGCCTTGGTAGGCTCTGTTATCTCGTTTATTGCTTTTCATTTTGTGCGATAAATTAGGAAGTAGGAAATGTTGGAATGTTCCGTAATACAGATAAATTCTCAGGTGCTCATAGTTTCCATTCTTTAACCCTTTCGATACGGAGGAGTTGGCCGCGGTTGTACGTTCGTGGTACGAGGAAGTTTTCCACAAGAGCGACTGTATTGTACGACAGCGTCAGCCGCGAAAGCGCGACAGCCTAAACCAATCCTCGGCCGAAAGCCGATTTTGACAGAATCTTATCTCGCGGATCAGACGGAAAAGCAAACAAAACAGGCTTGACGCTTAAAGTTTTAAAATCATATTTATTTCTTCACGGTATATTAATTAAAGTAAATGGCCTGGATATAAATAATTTGTTCCGATGTCACGAAATTAAAATAAATAATAAAACTAATAGTATAACATAATAAATAACAAAACTAATAGTATAATATATTAAATGACAAAATTAATAGTGTAACTTGGTGTGATAGTTCACATTTAGATATACAGTCTGTCCTAAATAAAGGAATGAACGGAATACTGGAAACGTCATTTCACGGATTAACATATATATAATGGAACAATTAGAGCAGCCGGAATTTTAAACAGAGGACAGTAAAGTAATGCGTACTATAGAGAGTAATCATATGCACGTAATCTGCCATAACTGCCGATTTTAGGCGGTGCGGTGATAATAACCAGAGAACGTTTCGTGGACGCCGCTGATGGACGACTGTAGGACTCAGAGAACGTTTCGTGGACGCCGCTGATGGACGACTGTAGGACTCAGAGAAAATTTCGTGGACGCCGCCAATAGGCGACGGTAGGACCCAGAGAATATTTCGTGGACGCTGGCCGATAGGCAACGGTAGGACCCAGAGAGCGTTCCGTGGATGCCGCCAACAGGCGACGTTAGTACCGAAAGGGTTAATCCAGAATTGAGTCTATAATCCTGTAATACTAGCTTTCCGACTCGTTCGATTGTCTAGATCTTGTCAGGTTCCAGGTCCACCGTAAGACCCCGTCCTCGTGAAATAATAATCGCCGGTCAAGTAACGTTGGGTTCCGATATCTCTGGTGTCCTCGATTCGAGTAATCTCCTTAACGAAGACTCGTCGCCCTTCCGCCTGGGCAAAGGGAGGAAGGATCCATCCTCCGCCATGTTGGATCCAATAAACGCGGTTATCAGATACGCTTGTCTATTCTCGGGAGAGATGAAATTCGTGACCAAAGGCGCTCCTAGCGCAAACGAATGATGGTGGAGAAAAATCTGACAGGGAGAGAGAGAGTAGGAGGAGAAACAATCCCATTGCTCGCGCCTGTCTGTGGGGGGTCGAAAAAGGTCCCGGATGGAGGACGAAGGAGTGGCAGGTGCGTCTGTTTCTAGGACGCAGCCTGTTGGAGGGGACCCTTGACTCATTGCACTACGCTGAAACTAGGAAGAAGCCGTGAAGCAACAGAGCCCGGGTGTCGGAACTTGAAACGCGATATCTTACGAGATTACTTGACTCGAGATTAACACCACGTGTTCGACTCGTGATATTCAGGTTTGGTCCGAAATTTCGATTACGAGTCAGATTCGTAATATTTACATCTGACAGGAAATTGAAGGAGTCTGATTCGTGATCTTCGACTTCGGTCTAAAATTTTCATCACGAGTCACACTTGTGATATTCACGTTTGACACAAACTTAAACAACGAGCCAGACTCGTGATATTCAAGTTCGATCTAAAATTTTCATCACGAGTCAGACTCGTGATATTCGCTTTTGGCCCGAAACGTCGACTACGAGTCAGATTCGTGATATTCACGTTTGACAGAAACTTAAACAACGAGCCTCACTCGTGATATTCAAGTTCGGCCAAAAATTTTCATCGCGAGTCAGACTGGTTTAAAATAGCGCAAGGGGGATTAACACGGTATTTCATCGGTCGTAACGCGTCTCGAACCTCGTCAGCGCGCCTTGTCCCGTTCGAAACGATACTGCTGTTTCCACTGGTGAAACTATTCTTACGCACGCTCCTGCTCAGCGACACGTACATTAGTTTTCTTCTCCCTCTCTCTCGTTCTCTATACTACGAGTGTGCATGTGCCCCACGGCTTAGCGACCGACTGCGATAAAGCCGATATCTGAGCGCGCGTCGGCCCGTTATCGGCTCCCTCGCGTAGATCCCGATTCCTCCTCGGATCCCTGCGCGCTCGCGTCCTCGAGTTATCGCTTATCGGACGATTGCCTCGGCCGAGCGCGCCTCGTTGTTGATCCCGACCTCGCCAACGCAGCGTCGTTGCCCGATCGAGGATCGAGCGATCGATCGATCGCCGTGCAACGGGCGCGCCGCCGTCCACTTTCGCTCGGCGTCCAGAGAAAAGACGGCTCGCGGCGCGGAGCCGAGAGCGTATCTCGCGGAGTAAAGTTCACGGTTCAGTGTAACCCAGAAGCGCCGTGATCCGTAAAAAGGTTACGTATTTGTGTCATTGGTATGCGCCTCGCTGCGACCGCGGTGCGGCTCGTGATCTCGCTCTCTGTCTCTACGTGTTCGCGCTCACGCCGACCAGGGTTTTTCCTACGATCGGTGGAGATCTTACCCGAGGAGAAAGAGACAGAGTTGGTCGAGGGAAAAGCCACGGCCCACGCGAATCGCGGTCGCGATTCGTTCGCCGGTGCGCCTCGCAGCGTCGCGTTCGCCGTTACGTCACGTCCTCACGAACTAGCTCGCTCGCGCGCAATAAACTGGCTACGTGGCCGTGTGCGCTTTGTTGTACGTGATGGACCGTGCTTTCCTTCTTCGTCTCTCTTACTCTCCCGTCCCGTGAATCACGAACCCGCTAAGGAGACCCATCGCGACTCGACTCAATGCGACGCGATGCGCGACGACGAAGACGTCTGGACGGTAATCAGCAACGACTCGTCGCGAAAAAGCTCGTTGAGGAGGAGGGAGGTGCTCGGGGCGCGATCGAGATCGCGTAGGAGAGACTCTTATCTCGGTAATCGCGATTATTACGGTCATACAGCGTACTCGGGTTAAACACGCGTCGAAGGGGGTTAAAGACGCGGAGAGTTGCCCGCGCGAGCGTATCCAGAAGCTCGTTAAAATCGGAGGCGGACGGTTGAATCGTCCTGCTTGTTAGCCAAATTGGATAACGAGTCTTTCGCGTAGAATAATTGGCCGATTCGCGGTGGAGCGAGCGAGGCGAGTCTCGCGTGGAAGACGAATCAATTCGACTTGGCCGACGTGTGGCTGCGCGACGAGGAACTGGCGTTGTTGCGCGTGGAAGAACGCCACGGATAGAGAGAGTAATCGAGTTTTTCTTGGGCTAGGTTAGTCCCTATCGTCTGGCATCGGCGCTGTTTACCGTCTCGGCTCTATTCCCGAGCCGTTTCTCGGAGAACGCGAGCCCAGGCGGTTATCTGCGCGCGTGCCTCGCTCGCTCGCGCGTGCTCCGAGCTCGTGCTCTGCGCGCGTGCGAGCCCGCGAGAGGCGATAAGAGACGCGTTGCTTCGCCGGATGTCGTCCGACTGGACGAAATATATTTTCTCGGCCGTGTCACGCATCCGCGACGTGTGTCGCGTCCGCTCGTACCGGAGACGAGCTACGAGCCTCGTGCACGGTTCGAGTGAGATCCACTGGATATTCGCGGCTGGAATTTCACTCCGTTCCAAACCGAGCGTCGTTCCTCCGCATGCTCGGAATAGCAGAGTAGCCTGCGCGTGTCGCGCGCGAGAAACGAGTCGTTAACTCTCCGCTCCGATAGATACAGCCTCTCGATCGCGTCATTGCACGGTTCACGCTTGTTCCCGGTTTTTAATTCGGTTTATATATTTTCCAAGTTTTTCCGAAAGTCATTGAACACTCGTTTGGTTGATTCACGCAAGTCCGCCGCGATTCCGTTGGCAACGACGCAGGCGTCGACGAGCAGCGTCTCTTCGTCTGCTCGCGATAGATGGGCACGAGTAGAATGGGTAAGCAATAATTCGGTCGGTCCGAAAAAGAATTGGCGTGGTTTGTTAATGAGACGACGCGCGTGACGCGTGTTCGTAGTCGTAGCCACGTAACGAACGAGTATGCTCGTGCACGCTCGCGCTTTTCCACGGCGCGCGTGTGGCGGAACCGCGCGGGCGAGAGGGAACGGTGTCGGTAGTGCAGTAAACTCGTGCCGGCGGATAAATATACGGTATTATGTAAGTTGTTTGCCGTGAGCCAGGGAACGAGCTCGCGGGAGCAAGCGAGATGAATCGAGTTGGTTTGAAAGGGACGAAGCGGAGTGGACGCGCGGATCTCCGTAGCCGGCTTCTCGCTGCGGCCGTTGCGTAATAATGGCCGCGTCGGCCAGACACGATTCGATGATTTCTCCGTCGCGACGACCGCGGGGAAATTCGACGATCGACACCGACGCCGCGTTCCGGCCCGATGCATCGTCGTCGTCGTCCTATACTCGCTAGTTTTCCTCTGCGTTTTCTACGTGCAACTTTGTATCGTGGTTGCTCGCGCGCGATAAGATTACGTAATCGAGAAACCGTCGGTGTCGTTCGAGACTCTTTGCTCTTTTCCAATGGCGTTGAGACTATCGTGGGGTGGGGGTCATCTCTGGTTGTCGAAATGGTCCATAGTCGTCAAAATGATCCCTAGTCGTCGAAATGGTGCCTAGTCGTCGAAATGGTGCCTAGTCGTCGAAATGGTCCATAGTCGTCGAAACGATATGATGCCTAATCGTCGAAACGCTGCCTAGTCGTCGAAATGATATGATGCCTAATCGTCGAAACGATGCCTAGTCGTCGAAATGATATGATGCCTAATCGTCGAAACGATGCCTAATCGTCGAAACGATGCCTAGTCGTCGAAATGGTCCATAGTCGTTGAAACGATATGCCTAGTCGTCGAAACGATATGCCTAGTCGTGGAAATATGGTCCCTGGTCGGGTACCACTCTCCCCTAGTTGGACAAAGAACGATTCGATTCTCTCGATCGATCTCTTACCCTGTCCGTTCCATAGTACCGATCTGTCAACGAGGACGCGCGCAGGCCCTAGGACATGTCGCGTTTCTCTCTGAAAGGGCAACAGACGACAGGGTTCCCGTGTTATTCGTTGTTCCTTTCAATCTTTACCCATTGATCCGAGGTGCCGGAAACAGGAATATCGGACCACCAGTTCCTGTCATTTCCCATCGACGAGTCCGACAAAGGGTTAGGCAGGCGCGATTCTCGCCAACCCCGTAGCGTTTGGCTGCTAGTTCCATGGCCAGATATTTTCGGGTCGCAATGACGCGTAACGATTTCGACCAACTGCGACAGCTGTTAATAGCTCGCGATGAATTCGATCTCGAAGCACCAGGGGGTGAACCAGTTGCAACCTCTCCACCCTGCATGCAGGTAGACTTCGCCGACTGGATAGCGTAACGATTTTCGGATGGATCGAAGGGCGTGCGCAGAGTTTCTTCGTGGAAACCGAACGAATCGAAAGAGAAAAGGGGGGGTGGGGCACACACAGGGGGTAGAGAGAGACCGATGGAAAAGCGAGAAACGCCTTTTCCTTCTCCCCTTAGCGGAATCGGGTTCAAAGCAAGAGCCCTGGCGAGGGGGTGGATTTTCTCGTTCGAAGAGCGTGCGACGCGAGCTTTCAGGCAATTTCCCACTCGTCCAGGTCACGTCTTATCGCGCGAGAGAGCGAATACGTCGGCACGCGCGACGCACACTTTCGACCGCGCTGATTTCATCCCCTTCTCGGAGGGGGCGAAGGTAGCGCGTTACGCTGTAGCGCTAGGTTCGAGGTGTCTCATAAATATGATAGGAACGAGAGCTTCCCGAGGCTACTCGACCGGACAGGGCTCCTGTATACGCGTGTGTCTTCTCTCCTCTCCGTGATTCCTTTCACGGGAACCGGGCTTTCTCGCGCGTCCCACTCTCCGTTGTATTCCCGCTGACCCTCGAAATCTCGGCTTTTCGCCGAGCAAATTGTTTCTTTGATCACGAACGCCCTCCGTACTTGCCCCTTTCCTCTGTTCCCTCCCGTTTTCCTTCCGCGGGAAATCGAATTCGACCGACTCCGAAGGTTTCCTCGTCGCGTCTTTCCTCGCGGTCGAGTCGCGATTTTCAACGGAATCTCGCGGTTTCTGCCGTTGGAAACTCGACGAAACTAGTTACTCCGCGGACACGTCAGCTCTCGGGAATATGATCGACGCAGTCACGCGATCGGTCGCGAGATCGTGCACGAAACCGTGCACCTGTTACAGGGACGCGCGGCAGCGAAACGACGGTGCGACGATGGTGGGTGGGTGGGCCTTTGGTGGATTCTGCGCGACGCTCGATCGCAGGTGGGCCCACACGGTCACCTTACGTGTCCGGCATTAATCGAGCAAACGCGTTGGCTAGATTGGTCGGAAGGCGATAGGCGGAAAAGTCAAGGTTGACGCCAAGCAGTGGACTTCGGAACATATTTAGTCGCGGAGACTCGTCTCGAGCAGTCGAACCGAATCGTCTCCTAGGACCGCTCGAGGGTGCTCTGTGCGAAGGAAGTTGACAGATATAAGCCGTGTCCTGTTAGATTTCGTAGGTGAGTGAACGAGAAAAAGGTGTTTCGATAGCCGATTAATTTGCTCAAAGAACGTTCTTTATTGCTAGGTATGCTATAGTTGTAGTCTATGTTTTACTGATTCCCGTTGAACTTGCGTGTGTGGTTATGATGTCTCCTCGCATTCTGACGGAGGACTACATTTATTGTTATCGTCCCTTACCAGTCCAGGGCCGCATGTGCACATGGCTAGGCTTCCGTCACAGTGCTGAGGAGAAAAATGAACGTTAGTCCTTTTATAGGTTATGCAAATTCGGTCTGTTCGAGTTAAGATATCGTCGGGTACTTACAGGGCGACATGTCTCACGGCGATCAAGTTCCCGGCACGTTGGCTCGCATACTCGTCCGCAGATGTCGAACACCTCGTCCTTCCCGCAATCCGGGTCTTCCGCGTTTGTCGGCCCAACTGGTGAACCAAATTTTGCGTAAAAATACGTACGACGAACGAAAACTAGTTTCTACTACATTACGCTAAATCCATTTCTTAATTCGCGACGTACTTGTACCGCGAAATTTTGATACCTTGAAATTTTGATACTTTGCAATTTTGATATCTCGAAATTTGGATACCTCGAAATTTGGATACCGCGAAATTTGGATAACGCGAAATTTTGATACCTCGCAATTTTGATACCTCGCAATTTTGATACCTCGCAATTTGGATACCGCGAAATTTGGATACCGCGAAATTTTGGATACCGCGAAATTTTGGATACCGCGAAATTTTGGATACCGCGAAATTTTGGATACCGCGAAATTTTGGATACCGCGAAATTTTGATAACGCGAAACCCGTGAAATTTGAATCAATTTTGTGATCACCGATACGTCTAGGGTTTGACGTGGAACTACACTCACGAAAGACTACGGCTATAGCCACCATCAGGCACGTTGTTAGGTACGGAGACATGACGGGTTCTTCTTCGTAGACACTCTTCGTTTCAGACCTTTGAAAACTTATCGAGCTTCTGACGAACCGATGATCCGCGTCGATATTTATATTCCTCCGTTTCCCGTAAACGTAATTACTCGCGCGATAATAAAACAATTGGCAAAAATTTGTCCACTTGGTTCCTATTACGGCAAATTTCCGGTAAACGACAATTCGCTTCGCAATTAGCGTAGAGTAAACTACTCGGAATTGCTCCGCAATTGTCGGAATTGTCCACGTTTCGTATTTCTTTTTTTAGCCTTTTTGACAGGCGAATATTCTGGTTCTTCTACTTTTCGTTGTCTTTCAAGCGTCATAGTAGAAGTAACCATCGCCGCCATATTGGCGAGCAACCCGTTTCTCGATGTTTCGAGAAATTGCATGACGTTTCGCCGATGCTCTAGTCAATCAAGAGAACCGTTTTTGACACGTTAAGCGACATCCCAATTTTGCGTGCCGTACCGTCATGCGGGCCCTTCTGGACCGTACGGACCGGCGTGGCCTAAATGGAAAGTCTCTAGCGCAGGTTCGTAGGGACAGGCGTGGCATTTAACGTGCTAATGATGGACCATTGACAGAACGTGATAGCAACTTAGATCGGGATTTTCCGCTTGCTTCCAACGCCATAGAAACTTAGATGCGGATTTTCCGCTTGCTTCCAACGCCATAGAGACTTGGATCGGGATTTTCCGCTTGCTTCCAACGCCATAGAGACTTGGATCGGGATTTTCCGCTTGCTTCCAACGCCATAGAGACTTGGATCGGGATTTTCCGCTTGCTTCCAACGCCATAGAAACTTAGACTAGGATTTTCTGTTCCCTTCTAACGCGATGCATACCAGCTCCGTGTCAACTGCCAGGCCGATCTTCTCGATCACGACGATCGCGGACAAGCACGCGCTGCTACTGACAAAACTCTTCTCGATCCTTCCTAGCCCTCGCACGAATAACGTATCGCGAATACGCGTGTAACCCTTCGACAGAATTTCGGGTACCAATATCTTCGCAAATGGGATTCGTGATCACTGGTACACCGGTGTAATCAAGCAGAGGACTCTTCCATACGTCGTCCACTATATACGGAATATTCTTCCCAACGGGTTCCTAGGCTACCTGTCTCGAAATTAACATTACCGTTAGACTTCCTTGATTTAATAAATCACGCGTAGTGGTATTACTTTTATAATTCTTTATTACAAAGCACGTGTTAGCGGTACAACGGTTCTCTGGTCTCCGCGGTTACGTTAGAGGGTCAGACAAAAACGAAAACCGTCCACTAGATGTCATACCTATGTCTAGATACACAAATTTCCAACACACAGATAGCGATTTGCAGTTACCATCTTAACACTTACAGCATATCCAACTTGGCTTAACCCTCGTGAAAGTTTCTGCTCGGACAGTGCGCGCCCACGAGCGAGCCACGTGGTTCGTAACTTTCACGGAAGCGCCGCGGTCGTCGATCTGCGATTTATAATAATCTTAGAAGAAACCTCGGTACTGTCTAATAAATTAGCAGGTATTCGCAATTTCCTTTTTTCGAATCGAAGATCGAGTCGATAAGTCCGCATGCTAGTTTCCCGACTCGTTGGCAGTTCCTGGATCTTGCCACGTCCCGGGTCGGTCACAGAGGACCCGGTGCTCGTGAAATAATAATGGTTGGTCGAGTAACGTTGGGTCCCCGAATCGAGTAATCCTCTTAACGAGGATTCGCCCTTCTGGCGCGAAAGGAAGGACGCCTCCGCCACGTTGGATCCAATAAGCGCGGCTATCGAATACGCTTGTCTATTTTCCGGAGAGATGAAATTCGTGACCAGAAGCGCTCCCAGCGCAAACGAGAGATGGTACAGAAAAATCTGAGAGCGAGAGAGGGAGAGAGTGTATGACTGGAAACAATCCCATTGCTCGCGCCTGTTCGTAGGGGGTCGAAAGAGGTCCCGGATGGTGGACGAAGGAGTGGCAGGTGCGTCTGTTTCCAAGATGCTGCCAGTTAGGGGACCCTTAATGCCGTATTTCATCGGTCATAATGCGCCTGGGCCATCGTTCCGCTTTGTCCCGCTTCAGACGAAGCTGGTGCGCGCGATATCGACGCTCGTATCTCTCTCGTCGTCTCTCTGTTCTCCCGCATCATTGTCCCGGAAAAGCTTTTTACGCGTACGAGCGTGGCAGCTGAGATTGGCAGCGACGCGTGTGTTCCATTCGCTTCGTCTTCAATCTCGGCATCTCGACGACGCGTCTCTGTTCTCGTTACCAGGGAATTGGAATTTTTCAGGGTACGTTCAGTCCGTTCCACACGCGTCTCGCCGGATATGGGTTAGCAACGCGGAGAAAGTTTGGCAGGAAGTAGCTCTCGGAGCGATCGAAATCGCACGCCGGGTGCGGCCAGTCGATCGCCAGGGTCTATTCGATTAATAGGAAAGTTTGTCCGGTGGAATTGAAACTGGTTCGCCTTCGGAAAGAAGGTCGACGGAAGATGGCGGAAAGGAGGAAAGAGTACGATTCCGTCGCGTTCTCGCCCGACGTCGTCTAGACCCTGCGGGACAATGCGCGTTGCTATTTCGGTAAAACGCGACTGATTATTCCAGATACGCGCGCGACCGAATAATGCTCGCCTGGAACAAAGCGACGTGACACCGATGCCGCTGCAATGGCTGGCTCATTATTAACGCCCAGCCAAGTATTGTCCCAGCTCTCCCTTTGACGTTCTTTCCGTCTCGGTTCTCTTCTCTCGTTTTCTCGCGTTTCCCAGGAACCACCGTGGAAAGTCGTTCGAGACTCTTCGCGATAATTCGCGAAAACGCGTGTATCGATGGTGACTCGGATTTTTGCTGACCTTCGAACGGGTGTGTTCCGATGAAAGCGGCAATTCGTTGAATAGACTGGCATTATCTTATCGTGATTTAATAACCGGTTTTGCTTCTTTGTCGCGATTTATCTCGAGAAAGACAGTGTTACGATTTAACCTTAACGCTACATTTACCGTTGCCGAATTAACGACCGTTTGTTAACTCTTGTTTAAGGCTTTGTGATACTCGTTATTATTCGCTTTCTTCGTCTCCTTCGTCTTCTTCGTTGTCATTATTCCGTTACCTCGGAGGCCCTCATGTAACTCGTTTCGTTCGCCAAGATTAGTTACAAAATTTATGAGAAATTATTTAAGAGTCTAATATTCCTCTTCCAGTGTACAAAGTTATGACTCACCGCGTGAAGTATATCTATTTAGTTTCGGTAGAAATAGCGAACTGCCTACTGCGTTTAAACGCGATGATGGTGGAGTACCCAGAGGGGTTGCTGCATAGAATACTCGGGGTGACCGTGAGGAATTTGAAAGACGCGGAAGGCATCGTATTTTTGGTCAAGGTTCCTCCCTGAGTTTTAGGGGACGCGTCAGTATTCTTGGTTAGAAAATTACGTAACCGCAGTAGCGGTACAGTGCCATTGGGAGCAGATGCGGCGGGTACGCGCAGGCCATTAGACGTCGCAGAAAGGAACCCTTATCCCCGTTTCACAGGGTCATTTCAGAGCTCGAAGGTATGCAAATTGTAGAATAGAGGAAAGAGGGCACGTTCGATTCCGAACGTCTGTGTTGTCCGAGACCCTCGAGCTGTTCGCTTTTTTGCCTCCCTTGCTTAAAGGTAATTCGAGTCGAGCTTTCCTGCTGGGACCTGGGAAACTGGTCTCTCCCGTGGTGTCCCCTCTCTCGCCCTTCTCTCCACTCGTTCTCGTAGCTGCTCGCGAAATTGGAAAAACGTCGCTGCGCCTCGTTCGGAGCAAGATCGAAGCTTAGCTAATGTTTGTACCACCCTGTGTGGCGCGAAGGACGGCAAACGAGAGGGTTTCGCGCGTTTCCCTATACCCTGTTAATCTTGAGATCGATGTTGTACGAATTCCGAACGTGTCACTTAGTCGTCACACAATCGTCACCTAGGCGTCACACAGTCGTCACCTAGTCGTTACGTAGTCGTCACACAATTGCCACCTAGTCGTCACCTAGTCGTCACCTAGTCGTCACCTAGTCGTCACTTAGTCGTCACCTAGTCGTCACCTAGTCGTCACCTAGTCGTCACACAATCGTCACTTAGTCGTCACACAATCGTCACTTAGTCGTCACACAATCGTCACTTAGTCGTCACTTAGTCGTCACTTAGTCGTCACACAGTCGTCACTTAGTCGTCACACAATCGTCACTTAGTCGTCACACAATCGTCACTTAGTCGTCACACAATCGTCACTTAGTCGTTATATAATCGTCACTTAGTCGTCATATAATCGTGACACAATCGTCACACGTTTCAATGGTCACACAATTGTGATACAGTCGTCATATAATCGTGACACAATCGTCACATAGTCGCGACACAGACGTCACATAATCGTGACATAGTCGCGACACAGACGTCACATAATCGTGACATAGTCGCGACAACTGGAAAACGAAAGAGCGCTCTCTTTTGGAATTGCAGATCGAGTTCCCGTACACCGTGTGCTGTGTCACGCTATTGCATTAAATCGCGAACGAGCAGTTGAACTGTGCCAGATCTTGGGCACACTCGTACTCGCAGTGAGGTCGCAAGGGTTGTAGGTTGTGATCGGCAACTAGCCAGCCTATTGGCTGATCTCATGGACGTGTTTCGCCTTTTTCGATAGGCGCGTACAGGCCGTTGCTGCACTCGGAAAAATTGGGAAAGACCGTTTTAATCGAGTTGCTCGTCGACCGGTGGAAAAATCGCTTTCCATTTGCAAAGTTATTCGCGCAAAGTTGGGACGTTTGTTTCTGCCGAGCAATTTGATTTCGGTTTTTCACCGTGTTTCCTCCCGCGGCGGTTTTACAACGCGGCCAGGCGGAGCGAATCGATCGACGTTCGTTGCAGGCTCGCGTGGCCCGAATTCCGCAAAACGGCGAAGAAAAATACCCCCTGCGTGGCGGGAGGGAAACGTGTTTTCCCAGCTTGCGCGTCCTCTGCTCTCCCTCCGTTATTTCCCTCCGATTCCCCGAGTTATCGACGACGAGATGCGGTCGCGTTAGAAAACTCGTACGAATTTAATGTACCATAACGGAAATATTGCCAACCCCTGTGCGTTCGCGATCACGGTTAGCCGACTCTGCGCTCAACTTCTCTCTTTTTCGCGCACAGTGCCCTCTTACCTTTCCAGCCCGTTAACCATAATTCGCGCCGGGATACGCCCTTGTTTCCTCCTTCCTCCCTCCTCGCCTCCCACCAAATCGCCGTCTAAATAACGATTTAATATCGATACCACCCTGGAATTATCCGCGAGGGGCTCCCTCCGCCGTGTACTCGGCGGGGATATAAGTCAGACGCCTCCAAATACTGGGGTAAATTACCACACGACTATACGCGACGCTCGAGTGACCTTGGGGACCAACGATTCGTCCTGGACCACCATGCCACGCGATTTCAGAGACCTCTGGTGCGACATCGTGCACCGGTTACACGACCATGAGGATTTGTCAGTATCCGAAGGTACAATAATTCGAGGTATACTTGGAAATGAGGAAAATGATCATTCTCTCTAGTCTTTTATGGATTCTTTGTCTCCAACTCGTGGACCAAGATAATTCACGAGGAGACTCAGGAAGGCAGACGTACTCTACGTTCCACTGTATTCGAATCTCTTTTCGCTGAGATTCGCGCGAGGGGCTGAAAACGTCGCCCAGTGGGCTTCTCTTCCACGAATCATTCGCAAAATAGAACTCCATCGTTCGAAACGTATTATTACGGATCACACTTGGACCTCCTCTAGTATAAGTTCGATTACTGGATCGCTGAACGATTTCTAATGTTCACGACGTAGAATGAGATTAAGCCTAGCTAAACGCTGTCAACTCAACTCGCTGCATTTCGACGTAAGACGCTCATTTTTATAGTAATCGCGATTGTTCTTTGTCCAAACGTTCTAGTAGGTACTGGATTACTATTGCGGAAGTTGAAAGTCCCCGCCTGAATATCTTGGAAGCTGCTGGATTACTATTTTTTAGTTATTTTGGAAGTTATAGTTTGTTCTTATTACTAGACCGAGTACAGGGCTCGTATGAGAAACTCGTAACAGTATCCTATTTTTCCGATTTATCTCATTCACGATGCGCGAATGGAAGGTCTAGGTACGTTCTTGAGGATCCTCGAAACCACGTTGGAACTGGTTCCCGACCACGCAGCTTTTTCCACCGGTCGTCAGCTCGCGTTCCTCCCCGTAGCTTCTCTCCGTCCATCGCGTTTAATCGACTCGGAACGAAGTTTCCTTGGGCTGGCGCTGGAAGGGATTCCTCGGAAGCTCGCAAACAACCCTGGCGAAGTCGACGAGACGACGAAAACCACGAGCCGAAAGACCTTTTTTCCCGAGGTTTTAACGGCTTCCTCTGCAGGGTTGCGGATTTTCACGGAGTCCGGAATCCTTGCACAGCGTGTGAATCCGACCAGGGCGGACCCTGCGAGCTGGTTTTTGCCCGCCGTCGAGAAGGAAACGAGGAAGCAGCGGCGGAAGAAAGTCGCGGGAAAAAAGAATGACGAGGGGGGGAAGAAGGGGGGTTCTTAATGCCTCGTGGCAAAATTCGCTAAACGCTCGAGAGCAGCTGCTGCTGGCGTCCCCGCGTTACCAGTCGCTTCTTTTCCCTTTCTCTCCCCTTCTCGTACCCTCTTTCTCTCTTCCTCTGACTCGCGGCGCTCGTCGCCTCTTGCACCTTGCCCCAGCGTCGCTACCCCATTTCCGCGCCTCGACGTCCACACCCCCCGAGCTTCCGGCGCCTTGGCCCTGTCCACGCCTTCGGGATTATTCCGCGACAAAGGAGACAAAGCGGTCGAAAAATGAATACTCGCTCGGCCGGAAGCGACCCTAGAATCGGGATACACCCTTGACAGTGATTCGCGCACGATTCTAAACAATCCCAAACGATTCTCCATCCGGATGATGGGGTGAGGAGGGTTGTTATTTCGCGTAGAAAATATGGATAAGGGATTCAAATTCCGTAATTTTTCGTATGAGAAAAATAGCGAGAAAATTCCTAGATAGAGAGAGGATATACTCGATCAATCGTAGCTATCTGCCAAGGGTCTCGGTTTCATTGGTCCATCGAAGGGGTTAATCCAGCCGGCTCGGGAGGAAATGAAAGGGAGACCTGGACAGCCGAAACAGGTGTATCCTCTCCCATGTATCTGCCCCTGTCTACGTCACCCTCTTCGCGGTTTCTCGGAGTAAATCGACCACATAGAGGAGAGGTTCCTTCGCGAAGCGTATTTAAATCCAGAATTTTTCTCCCGAGTCTCCGTTCATCGTACCGTTTATTTATACGCGTAATATATGTTCTCGATGAGATAAGATCGTGAAACGCTGAGAAACTCGCGGCGTGTTGTGGTATCCGTCGAATCCTGGAACTTCGTCGCGTTCCACTTTACGTATCGCGGCTAAAGTCGTTGCGTGAATCATGCAGGCGAAGCGAGTGCGAGTTTGAAAAGCGAGTTGCTGGCCGATTAGCGCGGAGAACTTGCCAATTTCCCTATCTTATCGGCTAATAACGAGCGTTTCAGCGTGGATACGCGAGACCCGGTTTCCGTGGTCGCGCCACGGGAGAAACATTGTTTCGGCTTCTCGTAATCTTATCGGGTCGTAAAGAGCCGGAATGCGACAGCTATTCCGCATTTGCGTTTCGAGTGTCGGAATCGACGGTGCAATTTTGCATTTATAATTGGCAGTGATGCAACGCGCGAGTATAGTCGCGGAGTGGCGACGTTCGGAGGAAAAGGAAGTTAAAATTTCAGCTCGGCTCGGCTCGGCTCGGCTCGGTTCGGCTCGGCTCACCGTCGGCTCTGGTAAACGAAAATTAGATTATTTCTTCCATTGCGACGCGCGTTCGACTGTCCATCTGGGTCATCCCGGTCGGTTGTTGGGCAACGACGACGACGACTGGTGTTCGCGCAATGCTCGCGCGTGTCGTGCAAGCGTGCTCCGGCTCCGCGCCGCGACACACCCCAGGTATAATACGTGCTTTTCCGCGCGAGGCGTGTGCGAGTTACGGTACGCGTTAACGCAACCGCGTTGTTTATTCTCCTCGAAGATAACAAGCGCGACGCGTGTTACGCCCGCGTTTCGCGGCAACGCGTTCGGCTCTGGCAAACAACCCGTCGACAATTAACGCGTATTGTTCGAACGAATCCGCTCGATCCGCGTGCTCTCCGCGCGACTCCACTCAAGTAGGGCAAGGCGATTCCTTTCTCTCGGCCCGACCAACGCGAGTTGCAAATATTTGCCAGCCATCGCGCGGAAGATGATTCCAGCGAGTTTATCGCGAGCTGGCTTTGGAGAACCTTTCGAAGCGGGTTACACCGTTGTAGGGGGTCCACACGTTCGTTGAAATTGGCTTGTCGCAGGTATCCTCGATGTGGTGGTGCTGCTAGAAAGGGCGATAGCAAAAGGAAGAGGAGGGATGCGTTTCGTCTCGGGCTTGCTAAGTGGGACTTATCAGCAAGGCTACCTAGCACGGGCCCCCCCTTTTGATATACGTTTTAATACGCCAAGTATAATTACGACAGAAACGAATAATTACAACAAAGAAACCGAAACGTGTAAGAGGTTAAAAATTATCGAAACTCTTTTGTCTTTTGGAAAAGTAAACTTGATTAATATTTTCAAAAATGTCAAATATATACTAGCACAAGAAAGTATAGAAAAATTAACTTTTTTAGAGAGAAATTTGATTTACAATTTATTTAAAGTTATTTGTTTTCATGGGCGGAAAATTAATACAAAATGAAGGTAGATTGAAGAAAAAGCTATTAACCCTTTGCACTTGACGATTTTTTGGCTAAAGAAGGGTACGAGTTGGAAAATTTTCTATTATAAAGCTGGTGTGATATTTTTTGAACAGTCAGTAAGGAATCATATAATAATTAACGCGCGGAATTATTTCATTTCGATACCTCGCACACTTTTACATTATTTTAAATTTGATATATTAATTAATATCGAGCTTCGAAATTTTATCAAATGGCGACTGAAGGGCGCCTCTCAAGTACAAAGGGTTTAAACTTAGGATTAATCTTAATCCTTTGCACTGGAGATAGCATCCTTCGTTCGCCACTTGATAAAATTTCGAAGATCGATATTAATTAATATGTCAAATTTAAGATAACATTATAGTGTGCGAAATATCGAAATCAAATAATTCCATTTATTAACCATTTGCACTCGAGAGGTGAGCCTAAGTCATCGTTTAATCAAATTCCGAAGAACCATGTCAATTAACATATCAAATCTAAAATAACTTAAGATTGCATGGAATGTCGAAATAAAATAATTTTAAGTCTTAATTTATACCCGATTCCTTATTTACCGTTTTAAAAATATTCTCGACGTTACAGGAGAAAGTCTTTGAATTGCTGTTTCTCTGTGACGATAATAATCACAGAGTACAAAGGGTTAATTATTATACGGTTTCTTATTTACTACTTAAAAAATATCGTCACCTTTATAGCAGAAAATCTTTGAACTTTTACTCTTCTTTAACCAAAAAATCGAGAAGTGCATAAGGGTTAACCTTTTGACTCCTGGGGGTCGCCTAAAGGCGCTTAGAAATCTTGCCACACGCGCTTAGAAATTTCTTTTGCTGTCAAATTTTAAGTAATGCAGAATACAAGGGAATAAATACCGTTGTTTCTATGTAGTGGAATACAGCGTTTTGATTATTTGTCGAATATGCAATAATTTCTCAGAGATGTATATCTAACGGAAAGTTTCAGCATTCTCGGTGTACATAGCTAATGTATTCTTATCGTATGGTACGACTGGTGCGTTCCCAAAGTCTGCCATAGTCGAAGGGTTTATTTACCGCGCTTATCGCTTTAAGATAATAATGCACCTAAGAACTATATTTTTATATTAGAACGCGAGTATGCTCATGTATAGAAAGGCGCGAAAATTACAGTTTTTGATTTTAAATGGGAAATCAGGAGGGGGTCAATCAGATATCCTAGCAGAGCTCCTTCCTTAGACAGGGATTATATTAACACTAGTTTTACAGATGCTATCTGTATACCTATTTCTACATATTTGACACTTGTCAAATTGACAGGTAAAGGAAACCACGTGTCCTTTTTTTAACGATTAATTTAAAAACAATTACAATATTAACAGTCTTAATATAAATTAGCTAAATCTGTTACCATCGTATAATGAGAGCAACCTATCCGTCAAATTGACGGGTTCCGTGAATCTAGTGTTAACCCTTTGCACTCGACGACTTTTTCGTTCCAGAAAAATAGTAATTCGAAGACTTTCTGTCATAGAGTCGACGATGTTTTTAAAATGGTAAATGAGAAATCATATGCAAATTAAGACGTAGAATTATTTTTCTTCGACATTCCACACATCGTTAGGTAATTTTAAATTCGATATATTAATAAACGTCCATCTTTAAAATCTGATTAAATGGTGACTGAGAGTCACCTCTCGAGTGCAAAGGGTTAATAATAGCCCTACCTAGGACTGTTGCAAGGTTTGGAAATAGAATATATCGAAAAATGGAGATTTTCTAAAGCACTTGCGAGAAAGTACACGAACCTCTGTAAATTTGAAATCCATCTATCGACGATGACGAGAATGATGGCCGCCACAACAGATTTGGGGGCAATCTGAGGGGCAGGAAAAATCATGGAAGCTTCGTGGAAATGTGGGGGTCCTCCCCCACCGACGTTTGAGTTCAGGTGGTCACAGGTATCTTAGCGTAGCTAGAAGGGATGCGTTTCGTCCTGGGCCTGCTAGCGGGGACTCATCGGTAAGGCTACTCTAGCTGGCCCTGCTATACTGGGCATGGCATGACTACATGACACTGGGATACTATTGGAAGTTCGGGAATTTATATATATAGGAATTAGAGATTTTCCGAGTACTTGCGAAAAGGTCGGGAGCCACCTAGTGGTGAGGGTGGAAATGATGATCGCTACAGAAATATTTTCATGAAATTTGCGCGATGATTCACGCTATTCCCCGTGTCAAATTTAATTGCGGCAAAGAACGACGGTCGCTACATACCGTATTTGCGATTCCTAGCGCGTATACCACGATTCGCGAGAATTTCGCTATTTCGGAGGATAATTTTACCTCTCCGAAGTTTCCACTCGGCGCACTTTGCGATTGTGCGCGATCGTTTACGCGAAACCTCGGGGATCGTTAAACCTCGTCGCGCTCTCCGCAAATCCTATCGGCGCGAAGGTTATGTAAATTTCTTCGCTGACTCGCTTTCTTGCCAGCGGCGCGGCTCGAGCGCGTTTCCGTGCTTGGCCGTTCGACTCTTGTAAATTTGATCGCGATATCCGCGCGATTTCAGCGAGCGGGCGACGAGTTATTTCGACCGCTCGCTCGCCCGCTCGCGGATTTTGTGGGTCAGCCGGAGCGGGAGAAAAAATGACGGGGGCCGGTGTTGGCCAAGATTTATGGGACAAGGGTGCCTCGTTTGCAAAAGTAGCTCGCGGTGACACGCTCGAACGAGGCTGTCGCGTTTCGCGTGACAAATGGATCGAAATTACCAATTATCCCGCAGCGTTTCGGCCCCGAGTCGGCTTGGATCGAGCCGCGCCGAGGGCGGCTGCGATCGCGATAATTCGGCGCGAGTTCCGCGCGTGTTTTTACACGCGCTGATCGCCAGCGTTCGCGATCCCCACGCGAAGCCGATTCGTCGATGTATCGTTCACGCGCCATGGACGTGTCTCGGCCTCGAGCGCGCGCTTTGCTCGCGTGGGCGTTCCGCGACGGGCAAGCCGAGCGTGAAAAGTAAATCAACGGCGTGCACGCTCTCCGTACCGGGGCCATTGTGTCGTTATTATTCCCATTAGTTACACATCGAGACGGCTCCGACTCCGTTGCCATTTTTACCTCTGCACACCGGCTCTCCTGCACTCGAGTTATTCCACCCGCTCCCGTGCCCCCTCCCAGGAATTTCGAATTCCGTATCGATCTCTAACCGTGTCTTCACGTTTTCTGTTGCAGGTAAATCCACAGACCACGATCCACGTATTTATTCTACGTATATCGTTGCTGATAGAACGGGTCACGGTCGAAGCGAGGCACACGAGGGGTAGGTAATCCTGGAGGCGAGAAAACAATGTGCCAGAGTCGTCGGGAAAAGGAATTTCCCGTGGTCCGGTGACTTTTATCGATAACGCCATACCCCGTTTGCCTTAACACCTCGCGAAATGGGGAAACAGCCGTGATTTATACGCGCTCGATCGACCCTCCTGAGCCTCGCTCTCGTTAGAATCGATCGCGCGCGAGGGTGGTCGCGTGGCGCCCCCCTGGAATTAGGTCGTCTCGACGTTTCGATCAGATTTCTGCCGAGAGTGTTCGCGAACTTGAACTTTTCGCGAGATTCTTGACATCGGGGAAAATCTGTCGGGGGGAATCACGTAGGACACCTCGAGAAGGGGCGTATCGGCGAGGACCGGGGGTGATTGGTACGAAGATCACACACCGCGATCATTAAACGTTCCATCGCGCAGAGATTGGCTCGTTAGTGGCGCGTTCAGCTCCGGAATCCGCCGCGGGAATAATAATACGCGAAGGGGGTAGACTGTGCGTTTGGTCGGCTAGGTTATAGAGAGAGGGAGAGAGAGAGAGAGAGGAGAAAAGCGACGTGTATCGTCTTCTTAACGACGTCTCCTCTGGACGCACGAACTCGAATCAACGATTTATTATCCGTCCCGCGAGGATCAATACCAGCACCGGCATAGAGGCGCATTCCCACGTTGAAATTGAAATCTATTCGTTGCCGCGCTCGCGCTAGCGCTCCATCTCTCTCTCTCTCTCTCTCTCTCTCTCTCTCTCTCTCTCTCTCTTTGCACCGCGTGTCCCCGTCCCCGTGCACGCGTTGTAAGTCTCGATTGCCAGTCGGTTGTAAAGAACGTTCGATGCATACGCCGGCATGCAGCGATTGCAGGAGACAGCGGCAACGACCGACTTCAAGGTAGCAAAGCCAGTCAGTCGACGGCTTATGTAAGCCGTTCGGAGGTCTGGCTGCGCGCTCCGGGACGACGCGGGAGGATCTACGATAGCGTTTAGACGACGGCAGAGGAGGAGGCGTTCCATTTGCTCGGTATTCGTATTCCGTATGTCGACGGGAATAACGAATGGGGAATCTTCGTGACTGGAAGAATGGGATAGGACAGGGTCGTCGGCGTCGCGCGAGCGGCACGGGGAGAGACAACGGTCTTGGCCGCTCGCGGATGATAATGATAATCCGTGGCATCGTCGATTAGCGAACGGTCAACAGGCAGTCGTTGACTCGCGATCGACGAGGCGAGCAAATGGCGCGAGCGTCGCGACGGTATGTAACCGATGGACGGACGGAATATTCGTCGGAAAAGGAGCGGTCGCAGGGTCGTGATGTACAGTCGCGCATAGTCGTGACGAACGATCGCAGGGTCGTGACGAATGCTCATAATATATACATGACGAATGCTCATATGGTCGTGCCGAACGGTCGTAGAGTTATGACGAACGGTCGTAGAGTTATGACGAACGGTCGTAGAGTTATGACGAACGGTCGTAGAATTATGACGAACGGTCACATGGTCATGACAAACGGTCGTAGAGTCGTAACGAACGCACGTAGAATCGTGACGGACGGTCGTAGAGTCGTGACGGATGGTCGTAACATCGTGACGAGCTGTCGTAACTTCGTTTCTGTTCCTGAATGAGTAGACGAATGAATGGACAACGCCCATGCAACGTTCGATTAGATTTGTTCCAATGGAGGGCCGGGATTTCGATAGACCTTCGAACTTCGTAACCCGTTTCGAGCGCTCCCGCTGATCCATCGAGCGTCCGGTGTAAGCGGATTTTTCGCGGAAATGTCGACACGCGGAGAACACGCGCGGCGTTGGAGAACGAGTTGGATCGACGCGCTCCGCCCAAACCGGAATGTCTCGTTCGGGTTGCAGCAACTTCCGTGACGAACTGAATTCGAAAGCTGAGGTGGCAGGAA
>NW_016912342.1:151344-175807 GCF_001483705.2 Eufriesea mexicana
CCCCCCCCCCCCCCTCTCTCTCTCTCTCTCTCTCTTCGTTGATATCTCTGTATCCGTTCGTTCTCCTCGTGGCTCGGAAAATCCGTATCGGTTGTCAGCGAGTCGCGCGTTGTTCCACGATTTATCGAACGTTCTCGAGGAAAAATCCGCGACTACCGGTTCTCGCCGGCTGCTCCCGAGGTATCTCTCGAGGTTTCCTCGCGCGTCTCTAACGCGTAATTAGTCGCGATTATCGCGTTGCCTCGATCGTTTTATGACTCTCTTATTACCGGCCGATTTGCATCGGACGCTGGAATTACGACCGCGATCGCGCCGTTGTTGCTGGATCCGCGCGAATCTCGACGCGTCGACGGGTGGACGTCGAAGAGGAGTGGCGAGGTAGCACGCGAGCGTATGTTTTTTCCGTCTTTAACCAACCGTGTCGCGTGCTCGTAGTTCCTTTTCCATTAGATTTGGACGACATTACGAAACCAGCGACGAGTCTTTCCTTTTAAGCCAACCACGAGCGTGTCGGATATTGGAAAGCACAGATGAATCGCGAACATTCCAGGGTAGTAGCGGAAAGGATTACGCTTGCGTCTAGAAACGACGAGGTGATAGGAAAATTCCGCGATCGGCGTGAAAATCGGTCGAAAATTTTCTCGATTTCCCCGACACCTCGGACAAGTATTTCGCCGTGGAATTATCGTCGGGCGAGGGTTGGAGCGGATGTTCGACGACACCCTCGAATGTTTCCTTCCCCGTTCTACGCTTCTTTCGGTTACCTGCCTCGGTCGCGCGCATCGGTTAGTCTTCCCGCGAACTTTCGATCGGAGTGTCGTCGAACTTTTGTACTCCGACCCTGCGCCGCCGCGGACATTTAAATGCAAATACGCTTTTTACTTATATTTATATGCAAATGCGGGTATTCCCGGCGGGCGGGAGAGCCGAGACGCCTGGCGAATGGAAACGGCACGCTCGAAAGGCGAGAAAAAGGCAGCAATGGGTTCGCGATACGTTGCAATTACTTGTCGCTCGCGTTCGGTCACCGTCCTCTTCGCGAATTTACGATCGCCGATCCCGTTCGCGCGTTTTCCGTGAACGGATGACAGGGGATGTCGATCGACTTGTTGTTTCTCGTATCACGGGTTGAAAATCGTTGGGAGTCGACCGATTTCATCGTCATTCGACCGATTTCGTCGTCATTCGACCGATTTCGTCGTCATTCGACCGATTTCGTCGTCATTCGACCGATCTCGTCGTCATTCGACCGATCTCGTCGTCATTCGACCGATTTCGTCGTCACTCGACCGATTTCGTCGCCAGTCAACCGAGTTCGTCGGAAGACGGTGGATTTTCTCCCCGTTCGAATCATCACAACGGGAAGAGACACGGTCGTTCCTCCGGAGGTCGATCGCACCGACGGTCGGCGAGTATCGTTATCGGTTATCTAGAATTGCCTGGTCGGAAGCGCAGCCTCGTGGCGTATAGATAGAGGCTAGAACAGCCGAGCCTGTGCCGCGTTCTTTATCTTTCCTCCGATTTCCTTCCTCCGCCTCGATGCACGGTCGCGAGGAAAATGGCCGCGTTTCTTGGGTCGTTCACCTGGCAATCAGCGAAAACCCTTGGACGCGATTCGACTTTTGCGATCTCGCTCGTCGTCGCTGCTATTCTCGCTGGGAACCAGGGAAAAGAGAGGGCAAGGGAGAGAAGAACAGGAGGAGAGATAAGAAAGAGATTGGAGTTTTAAAATCGTCATCGGCTCCCGCGGATAACAAGGGAGAGAGCCATAGCGGATGGATTCGTAAGATCGTGCCAACTCGGGAATCTCTTGCGGTGCCAACGAAGAAGATATTTAAAATGTAGATGCACTCATTTAAATACCCCGTCCGTATTCGCGATTTAATCGCTGCCGTTTCTTCGTCCCTGCCCGTGTTTCCCCTTTCTCCCTTCTCTCTTTTCTCCCTGCCATTATCCCGACAAGAGTTCTCCTCTCGCCGAAGCGGAGAGAACGAGCCGATCTGTAATCCGAAAGTTGTCAGCCGCACATCGCGCGCTGCCCTAATGGAATTTGAATGTCGTTAGCCGAAGTAACCGGGCGTGAGGAAGGGACCTTATCCCCATTACCGCGTCGTCCTCTTCGTCCTCGTCGTCGACGGGAATAGGGTCGCCGCCGTCGCCGCAGGTATCGTCCTCGGGAACCTTGGTCTACTCGACCAAGTCGAGTTTATTGGAGCGGGGAAAACGCGCGTCGAGTTTTCCAGCATCGTTTTCCTCGCTCCTTTCCAACCTTTCATCTCTCTCCACCCCCAACCTTCCCTTATTTTCCGCGACTTCTTTTCTTCAGGACAAACGATCGCGAAGAGACAAAGTCCTGGGTATCTCGGTCGGGCAACGATGATCGTCGTCTCGGTATCTTGTCATCGATGAGAAGCGACAGCCACATCGTTCGATATCGATAGAGCGAACCAAACGAACGTAGCCACGAATCGAATCGAAACGAGACCACGCTCGAACCGTCGATTTCGAGAATGGCGGAGGCAGGACCTTCGGACACCAAAGAGGACTTTCAGAAGATTTTCCAGCGGAGACTTCCGCAGTACATCGCTGCTTGCGCAGGTTCCTATCCTAATTTTCCGTACATCTCTGCTTCTTCTCGTAGCTTGCTTTTCCTCCTTCGAAATTTCATCAGACGAAAAGGACATAACCTATCCATCGCGCGTTATCGTGGATCCCCCCTTCTCGAGACTATCCCCCCATCTGAGAGTGAGTGAATTTCGCAGCGTGCATGGGCGGATTCTCGTTGGGCTGTGGCCTAGGATGGAGCGCTCCGTGCGTGGAACTTCTGAAAGACGAGCACCACTTCGACGCGTTCTCCACGAACGTGATCGCGTCGGTTTTCCCCCTGGGCGCGGCTCTGGGCATGCTGGTGGTCCCGTTTCTGATGGACAGGATCGGTCGAAAGTGGACGATGATGTCATTGGTACCCCCGTTCGTTCTCGGTTGGGTGTTCATCGCTGCCGGCGTGTCCGCGTTCGCCTTTCTGCTCATGGGCAGGCTGATAACCGGCGCGTGTGGAGGCATGTTCTGCGTCGTCGCGCCCATGTACTCGGCCGAGATGGCCGAGAAAGAGATCAGAGGTACTGGATAGAAATCGGCGGGTAAATGGACGTTCTCTCGATAGGTAACGCGCTTCCTCTACTCACCTGTCGTCGTCCGATCTGCTGTTAGGTACCCTGGGCACCTTCTTTCAAATGTTGCTCGTGATCGGCATTCTCTACGCTTACTGCTGCGGCTACGCAAGGAACGTGACGGTGACGTCCATCCTCTGTGGCATCGCTCCCATCGTGTTCGCCTGCATCATGAGCTTCGTGCCGGAGAGTCCGCTGTACTACGTGATAAAGAACAACGAGGAAGCGGCGAAGAAGTCGATGCGATTCTTCCGTGGACCCGACTACGATATCGCTCCCGAGATCAACGCGTTCAAAGTCAGTGGTACTCTCGTTCACGCGCGAATTCCACGAGATTCTTCTGAACTCGTAGTCGCGTTTGGTGTTTGGCAATATAGGAGCAAGTAGAGAGGAGCAGGAACCAACCGGTGACGTTATCTGCGTTTCTGAGGAGACCGGTCCTGTGGACCATGGCCGTGGCCTATGGACTCATGTTCGCGCAACAGTTCAGCGGCATCAACGCGATCGTTTTCTACTGTCAGACGATCTTCAGGCAGACCGGTGTCGAGATGGACTCTCTGCTGCAGATGGTGATCTTTGCCGTGGTCCAGGTGATCGCTTGCGTCGCTTCCGCCTCGCTGATCGATCAGGTTTCGTCACTGGAGCTTCGTATCCCTTTAGCGTCGAGCGAACGCTGCGTTCAACTGCATCGTTTGAGGATCACTCGTGATTTGTTTTCTAGCTCTCGTCTTGTTTTCCACTCTCGTAGAAACTCGAACGCAGCTTTCGTTCGTCCCCTCTGTCCTCGAAAAGGAGAGACACCGCTTGGAACAGGGAAAAATTGTTGTAGCTGGGCAGAAAGCTCCTCATGGTGATATCCTCGAGCGTGATGTGCGTCTGCATGATGGCCCTAGGTCTCTTCTTCGTTCTCAAGACCCACGATCCCGAGCAAGCCGACTGTCTATTTTGGTTGCCGCTCGGTTCTTCTTGCCTGTACATCCTGGCTTTCTGCCTGGGTGCCGGTTAGTAACGAAATAGTTGCACGAATCCACCTCCAGTGCATCGTGATCGCGCTTCGTTGACAGAGAAAGCAACTTTACGTTTACTTTTCCGTGGAAACAGGCCCCATACCGTGGACCTACATGAGCGAGATCTTTCCGACCAGGCTGAAGGGTACGGCTTCCTCCAGCGCGGGCTTTTTCAACTGGATGCTGGCTTTCATCGTCACCGTGTCGTTCTCCAGCGTGGTCGACGCGGTCGGTAATGCAGCCGCGTTCTTCTTCTTCGCGGTCATCTGCGCGCTCAGCGTGGTCTTCGTGATCTTCTTCATGGTCGAGACCAAGGGCAAAACCTTCGCCGAGATCCTCCGGGAGTTCGGCACTTACGAAATCGAGACGGAGTGACGCGTTGGCGCACGACGTCGGGCTAAGAAGACATGTCTGCCGCTACTTAGGCACAACGACGAAAATTGCCAACGCATTCCGTTCTACATAGAAACTCCTTTTTTTTTAGCGAAGTCAGCGAGAAAAATAAACTAGAAATTAGTGAACGATACTCCGATATTCGGTGCGAGATATTTATTCACGCGTAATTTAGAATTAACCCTTTCGCTGCGGAGTTCTCGGAAGTGCATTGCTCTCTGGGTAGCCGGCGTGTCAGTGCTAAATCGACCACGCGGAGAATTATATTCGATTATGCGTAAAAATCTCTGTACAAGAAACGTATGCTGCTAGCACGTCGAAAAGCAACGATTTAATGGGCATTATTGGACAGGTTCCTGATAACAAATGCACCGCGCGCGCACTCGGTGAGAGCGACTCTGGCTGAGCGCCTAAAGGCGGTGTTCGCAGCGAAAGGGTTAAATCTCGGTTTCCAAGGGGACGGAAAGTTTTTCCTCGTCGAACTAAAGAGGAAGGAGCGATAAGCGACACGAAAGCGAGTGGATGCAGGCTAAACTTGAACTCTCTCGAGGACCGCGGGGTTCGTGCGTGCGCGTATGCACCGACACGCGCGACGCGTCTTCGTTGCAGCCTCTTCTGCCCTTGCCGCGGTTCTCGAGTCAACAATGATGCGCCTGTGGGCTGGCTCCGCCCATCTAAAATGAAAAATCGCCGAGATTAGCGTGTGACGAGAGTTATTTATACAGCGGGAGAAGCCTGGCCCCGTTTCAGCGAAAAAGCCTGAACGCGTTCTTTCATGGACGTTGACCTAACGGGTTAATCGGGGAACATGGACCGATCGGAGCGGGCTACCGATCGAGATCGGTGATCTCTCGTCGATGGCAGACAGACCGGGGGGGTTCTCTTTATCCTCCTCCGCGTCGTCCTCCGAAGCAAGGATAAATTTTTCCTTTTGGTCAGGGACGTCGGCCCTTCGATTATTCGCGAGACAGGGGTGGTGGCTCCGTCGCGTTTTTCCACCGTTTCGCAGAGAAAGAGAGAGAGATCCTCGTCTCGCGGTATTGCGGACGAGAGACAGCTCGCTGGCAAGTACCCTCGTGGAGGTTATAGATCATCGTGGTGGTTGGTGGTGGCTTTCAAAGGACTCGACGTGGAATCGAAGGATCGGGTAGGAGACGAGACGGTTGCACCGAAATGTTGCTATTTCGCTCGGTAAATCGGCGAATACCGAGGATGAAATATCTGCTGCCCCTTACTCTCTGCCCCCCGGTGCATTTGTCATGCAGTTGCCGTCGCTCGGTAGGCGTTCGCTTTCATCGATTATGCATTCGAATTTATATTTATGAAGCGTAGTAGCTTCTCGTATCGGCGTTCTAATAATGGATGCTGCTATAAACCTCTCGTCAGGGTCGGCCGTTGCATGTCGACGTACCGCGAGCTCTCTCTCTTTCTCTCGGTATCGAGCAGCCGAGCGTCGTCTCGGCCCGGAGATTTTCCGTTCCCAGCCGTGTCCTGCGTTTTGCGGATCCTCCGTCCACGGTCCGAACCACGTCTCACGAACGTTGTTTCTCCACGTGGCCGGATGTTTACGCGCGTCGCGATTCCGCGGGGCACGGTACAGGGAGAAAGAGGAGAAAGAGGAGAAGACGAAGAGAAAACGGAGAAAATCGCGGTATTTTCCGACCCTACCAATCGCGATGCACATCTCTGCATTCGCGGAAACCGGATCGGATCGGATCAGAGGCATTACGCGCGGAATTTTCGGGCGGACTTTTTGAGCGGACGAAAATCGCAGTCCTTTCAGATTCTACCAACCGCGGATACGTTTCTTCGTCCCTCCATCTCTTCGTTCGCGGAAACTGGATCGCATCGGAGGGATTACGCTTCGAGTTTTGGAGCGGACGAAAACCGCTCGGCGAGGTTGGAGCGCGAGCTGGGGATCGAGAGATTGTCGATTCCCTTCGTCGCCGAATAAATTTACCGGCGAAACCGAAAGTATCGGAGGAGAAAGGCACGCTCGCGCAAGAAACAGCCCCGCGACGGGAGGTCAGGAGAGACCAGACGAGTTTTTCGCCCGCTCCCGGCAAGAATCGGTCGTAGGTTCTTTCTTCGTGGGAAGAAGCCGACTCGTGGAAGCGACCGGCTGAAAAATCGCCAGGCATCGTATCGCGGTCAGGATGTTTGCCAGACTCCGCGTCTGCTGCTACTTCCCTTCTCATGCGTTCGTTTCCAAGGCGAGATTCGTGCAACGCTTCTTATCTTTGCATCTCGCGCGTTCCAACTTTCGTCGCGGTCGTTCTACGCCTTTTATCGAGTTGTCCACGAACTTGCTCGAGATTTCGTTAACTCCGCGAGGACGAAAACGACAAAAAGACGCGAGAGTAGAATTCGGACGAAATCGGTGTCCTTTTCCAGCCCGTGCCCCCCCGATACACGCCGGAGATCGGTCGAGAGAGCCAGAGCCAGTTCGAAGTGGCTGGTTCGAGGCGGCTGTTGTATATTTCATGAACGGTGAGTTTCCATCCTCGTCGGTGCACCGGCAGAGAAAGACAGGCCACTGAGCGCGCCGCTGACGTGGTACGAACCACGCACGATCCCATCGTTGGACCGTTTTATTATACGGTGACGCTCGAGTCTGCGGAAAATTGCGTTTTTTCAGCGCGAGCTTTGCGGCCGCGATAGGGTTCATTACGTCTCGTCCAGTGTTTGCGAAAGCCCCCGCGAGCGAGCACCACCTTCGTTGTCTGCTCGAAAAATTCCTCGGAAAAAGAACAGGAGAGGAAATTAGAAATTATCTCGCGAGATGGATACTTCCAGGTGTTGTCCCACCCTCCGCGATATTCCATCGAACGGGATTCCATTTACCTGTCCGTGTCACCCTATCGCTCTCGAAGCTCGTGTTTACCTGTCTCCTCTCCGGCCGATCGCGTCCCGCCTCGACCCACACGCGATCCGCGCCTCAAGGTTCCGCTCGTGGATCACTCGGCGGCGGCAGACAGCGCTCGCGGGAGAGCGAACGGAGAGCGCTCGCGGGTGCACGTGTCCCCTCTCTCCGCCCTCGCCGTCTCTCCGTCTACTCGCCTCTCTTTCTCCGTTGCACCCCGCGGCTCGATTGCACACTGCACCATTGCACCGCGGGGCCATTGGCCTCTCTCCGCTCGGTATCGTCGCAGCGCTCGCCGGCGCGCTCGTTCTCGGCGACACGGCTCGAGCCGAAAAGCGGCGTGCCGCTCGAGCCTGCCTTTTTGCGCGCCCCGGCCTCTCCTCTCCTCTCCTCTCTCGCCACTCTTCTCTTCTCTTCTTTCCTCTTCTCTTCTCTTCTCTTCTCTCCTCTCTTCTCCGCCGCCGTTTATCGTGAGGCCACGACGCGCTCGTGGCTCCACGACTGCCGCGGCTTGAGCCCGCTCGCTCTGCGTCACACGCGAAACGAGGACGGGTCACCGTGTCACGAGCCGATTTTTCCGACCACCGGCATCTTTCGCCAAACGACCACCGGTCAGGCAATGGTAGCTCTCGAACGCTGCCTCGCTTCTGCTCGGTGGTACCCTTTTAATCCTACCATTCGATTAATATTCATACTCTCCTCTCCTTTTCCATATTTTCCACCTTTATTTTCGCCCAGCGCAACTACCATCGCGAAGAATTACGTAAAATTGCGCAAGGTAGGAGGAGGGAACGCGACGCGGAGTATGATTTCTTTCCACTGACCGTGGCAGTCCGGGACCACGTGCCATTTACAGTTCTTATCTTGTTTACAAGGAACGGTTTCGCGAAACTGAAGCGTAACGAGAGCTCGCCGAGCGTGTATCGGTGACGGATACCTTTTAATTTCAACCTTGTCTCGGTAGATAGTTATCTCGGTATCGGACGAACGTTGGAAAAAAGAAGAACCTCGCAGCTTCCCTGTCACGGTATCGCTTTCTACGACTCGGGTAGGGATCGAGGAGACGCCTGGATTAATGTTCCAGTTGATAGTTGCGTCGTGGATGGAGCTTCCATTCCCCACACGCTGCCGGTGTCCCCGAAACGAGGCTGTTAATGGAGTCAGCACCGCTCTCCCTACGCCTGGAGCCTCCGAATTTAGCGAAAGCGAGTAGAGGAGGCACGGGTTGTCCCGTAGGCGATTAATTAATTTCTATCTGCGCAAATCTCGGTCTGTCCGGATTGCAAGATTCTCGTTTCCTGCGCGCGCGCTATCGGTCCGCCATAAATAACGCGACAGCAGAAATAAACGCGGTATCGGGCCCAGTCTGCTCGTCTCTCGATTATGTATTAGCCTACACACGCGTAAACCCATATAGTCTTCTCTCCCCCTCTCTCTCTCTCTCTGTCCCGGTCTATCTCGCGTCTGACTACTATCGCCGACGTATCCGCTATCTACTGCCGCTGGCTCTCCCCGGGTGCTCGCCGAAGGGAGAGAGAGTCGACTCGTAGGAGGTCGACGTCAATGGAGATCGCTGTTTCGACCGGTCTACACGGAATCCTTTTATCACCAGGCCGTGTGTCCCGGCCTGAAAGAAACTACTGTGCACGCGCGTCGATGGTCGCGTTCCAGCGTGTGGCTCTATCGAAGATAGCGCTATCGGTTTCACCGATTTCCTCCGTCTATTTTTTCCGGCTTTCCGGCTATACAGAGAGAAACTACGAACCTTCGCCTTTGCCCGCTCGCCAGACCATCGTCGCATTCGAATCGCCCGATTTCTCTGGATATTCCTTTACCCGCTTCCTTCGATCCGCTCGCTGCAAGCCTTATCTCGCCACGGGAACAATTGCCGGAGTACCGTTTTTTCGCTCAGTGTTTCTCAACGGGGCCTTAACGCGCGATTTTTCAGGCCACGTATCTTCGGGATCGCGATTTTTGGGACCTCGGAACCTTTGGGCCTCGAAATTTTGGGGCCTCGGAACTTTGGGGCCTCGGAACTTTGGGGCCTCGAAACTTTGGGGCCTCGGAACTTTGGGGCCTCGGAAACTTGGGGCCTCGGAAACTTGGGGCCTCGAAAACTTGGGGCCTCGGAAACTTGGGGCCTCGGAAACTTGGGGCCTCGGAAACTTGGGGCCTCGGAAACTTGGGGGCCGCGATTATTAAGGCCAGCGTATGTTGGGGACCGCAATTTTCTAGGGCACGTATTTTACCGGCACGCAAAGGCACGCGTATTATTTCGAATTTTAAACTGTCACAGCGCGCGATGGAAATGGGCGAGCGCGATACGAAAAACGACGAGTGTCCCAAAGTGACTTGCGAAAGATTTGTAAATCCAAACGAAGAAGGGTTGAGAAACCCTGTCTCGGCTTTAACGATCGCGACGTATCTCGAGTTAATCCGAGACACGGCGATCGCCGGGGATCCAAGGCGCGATCGGCGCAGTGTCCGGAGATAGCGGAGCGCGAAGGACGAGGCGTAAAATCGCCTCGTTTCTCGAGGTGTTCCCGGTGAATCGTGAATCGTTAAAGGAGATCGGGCAGCGTCACGGTGCGTATATTTCCGAGCGACCCAGTTGCATAGCGAATGCATCGCCGCGCTCGTGGGTCGTGTTCGCGCGCGCGCACGTGTGGGTACCGTTGTCGACGCGACACCGTGTGTGCCAGGCTTTCTCCGTTTCTTCCCGCTCGTTACCCGCTCGAGGCGGTTCGGCCGATCCGTGCCGCGCGTCCTCTCGAACGCTCTTATCTCCGCCGGTTGGACAGACTCGAGCAGCACGTCTCGCGAAATTAACGCATTTTTGCCGCGATAACGAGGCGATCGTTAACGGTGTGTGCGCGTCGCGAACGCGCTTGTAGATCGCTCGCTGGCAGATTTTCACGGCAGAGACGACGTTCCGCGTCTCTCCTCTCCGACCAGGCGACGACCGGTTTTCTAAGTCGATAGAGCGCGACAAAAAGCCACGATTAATGGCGGATCAACCGGCGTATCGATGGCATTCGATGGCCGCCGTTGCGTCGACCTCGATCGCAGAGGGTCCCTCGCGCCGCGCACGCTTTCCTCCTCGAGTTCGGAAAGACACGGAACACTGCGCGTGATCGTCCGAGTATTCTCCCGAGACGGAATAAAATATTTCATCGGTGGTTCGAAGCCCGGGAACTTTTAATTACGCGCCGCGGCACAGGGAGAGAAAGCGCGAGACCGTTGTCAGCGAGGGGCGGACGCGGAAAAATACCGGACCATAAAGCATCCGCGCAATAAAGCTGCCTGCAACAACGGGCAGGCTACATATTTTAAGAAATTAATTCGTCGAAGGACAAATTGCCCGGTCTCGCGATACCGGAGACGCCTCGGTCCAAAGAGGGAGAATTTAACCTTGCCTGGACGAGAGATCTCTTTTCTCTTTCCCCTGGTCCCTCGACCGCGAAAGGGTAGAAATCTCGCGGGGCCACGCGGAAACTTCGTTTCGGCTAATTTACGCGCTCGTAAATCTCGCGCGGCTGCGTTGCGCGGCGTGTAGCTGCCCGGGAAAATAATAACGAGCCGCGCGATTCGTAAAAAGAGGACCAAGGTTGATCGATGCGCGCGAGGGTCCACCAGCTTCCCGAGCTCTCGATCCTCTCCGTTCCGCTCGCAGGAGTATGATCCGACCGCGACGTCCGCGCTGCAACAGCTTTGTCCTGGAGGAGCCTCGAGAACGTGATATCTCGTATCGACGAGCGAGTAAGAGGGGGAGGTTCGCACCCCCGTCCTCTGCCGAGGGTGAAGAATAACAGGCAGCCGGTCGTTTCTTTCCCCCGCCCCCACTGCCGCGTTCGTCGCAATTAAAATGTAAATTCTTCGCATTCGCGGGGACACCGGGCCCCAAACAAAACAGCGCGTCTCATCGACGGGGATGTGGAGCCGCGACGACGGCGATGGCGACGGGGTTGGGGGTGGGAAGTGGAACAAATATTTGTTCCTCAGACCGCTGAAAGGATACCGGTGTCGACGGAATAATTATTTGCATAATGCCGCGATACCGCGATATTCGAGAGAGAGGGTGTCGAAGACGAAATTTTTACCCCGCACCCCCGCGACGGAATCCTCCCCCGCGTCGGGAGGACGAGGAAGTTAATCGAGTCGCGAGCGGAGAGAAACGAGGGTTTTGCTCGCGAGAGCGTTTAGCCGTCTCGCGATTGATTTATCGCGGTACTCGCTCGCGATTCGAGCGGAGAGCACAACGCGCTCTCCCCCTCTTTCATCCCGGCGCCGTATTTATATATACGGCGTGTCGTTGAATCGTTTTATACCAGACGCGACAAGTTTACGGGCACTTTATGGTAATTCCTCGAAGCCTTCCCTCGTCGCGAATTTCTTCGGGAATTTCTTTTCGAAATTCGGCGCGGAAATTATCGCGAGATTCGCGGAACAATCTCGGAGAGAGACCCCCCTCGTGTTCCAATCGACGAAAGACAACCGGAGTCGCGCGTTATTTATGCCTTTCTGCCTTTATGGATACGGAAGACGCGCGTAGACCCTCGTTTTTCCGTCTTCCTGCCCCGTGTGTCGCCTTTGCTTCTTTGCAAGTCGGAGGAAGAGAGCGATGGCCTAATCGGCGACTCGCGTTCGCGCTCCAGCGACTTCCTCCGGAACTCGGGGCCCCCCGGCGCAGGGACGTTTTTCGCGGAAGTGGCGGATGAAAGTAGCGTCGCGAGATCCCTATCCCTCGCTTCGTCTTTTCTGCCTCGGAGAATCCGCTTCGCGGCGGAGCGAGATGTTTGGACGCTCGTTGCTTGCTCGACACTGGGCCGATGAAGCCGTGCGTCACGAACGTCGCGGAATGTCTCGGGGTTCCATGACCGACTACGGTCTCGCGCGATTCCCTTCGGGATCGAAGCGAAGCGTCGTCGGCTTCTCGATTTAAAACTTGTTCCGCGTATCGGCGAAAACGATCCCATAAATCGCGTCTCTCCGCCTCCGCGACCGCTAACGGGAGAGGATCGCATGGCGACGGTGGAGTGGAAGAGGGAGAAGAAGGGAGAAGGCCGGAGAGTCGGTGATAAAGAGTCCGTGACGAGCGTGATCGTCGATGCCGCGCGTAAACACGCGAGCGTGCGTAACGCACGCTCCGCCGTAGCCGGCGGCTCTATGTGGCACAAGGATGCAGCTCGTCTGGGTCATTACTGTATCGCTCTTCTTCCATCGCCCTCTCTTTCTCTCTCTCTCTCTCTCTCTCTCTCTCTCTCCTTCTCTCTCCTTCTCTCTCCTTCCTCTTTTCTCTCGTCGTCCCTCGCGTGCACACGCTCGATCGCTCTTTGGCCCGGCCGCGCGATGCATAATAATGGCGACGCTTGGTACCGGCGTCGGGGGTGCGCGCAGGGTGCAATTTCGCCGGAAAGCTCGAGCCATTCCGAGTCGACGAGAGATTTATACCGGGGACGCGTGTGTTCCGTGGATCGAGTTTAACGAATCGCAAGATCGCGCGCGGTGTCCGTGCGGCACGGCGTGCTCGTAAAATCCGCAGTGTCAAAGTTTATATATCCAAAACGCCTCGACCGAGCGAGGTGAACCTCCATTGCTTCGCACCTAGCGTACGGATATTCGCTTTCCGTTAGGAAAGGTTTGATATTCCTCGCACGAGTTTGGACCTTCTCAACGCGTTAATCGGGAATCGTTTTGGTACGCGAGTTGCATGGCTGATTCGAGATAATTGATTTTCCAAGTGGGAAAAGATCGGACAAATTACTTGGAAGTCGACAGCCATGAGGAAACCGCAAAATAATTTTCTTATTCATCGAGGATGCGTCGAGGATGCGTGGAGGAAGAAATAAACGCAAACTGGGAACCTTGGGATACGCGTGAGTGTACGATTTTCTTGTCAGTCACACACAGTTGCACGGGGGGTATCATTACGCACGCCGGATGTCGTCGTTCAGAGTTGCTCCGGGTGGGGGACAATTTTCGAAAAGAACGTTTCATTCGTTCTCCTGCTAGACACGGAGGATAATCCCGTCGATCCGGGAAGATCGCTCGGCAGTGCTTAATCAGATTCCATAAAACGCACCCTCCCGTGTCTGCCAGCGATCCTCCTAGTCCCCGGAACCCCTTTTCTCGTACATTCCGCGCGCCATAAAAACATTACCATTCCGTTCGTCGTTCTCTCCGTGTCGGCCCCCCTCGCGACGTCGATCGAACGGGTTTTCGGAAGATAAACGACGCTGGCAGGAAGACGCGAGCGTCGTAGTAGTACGCCGGAGTCGCGGAGGGCGTACGCTCGAACGAGCCTCGATAGTAGGAAACGACGCGCGCGATAACAACGGGGCCGGGGCAAGTTGTTGGCGCGAGAGAGAGAGGGTACACGCTCGACGACTCGTTTGCCCGGAGGAGAACGAGGTACACAATGGGTTTCATTGTGCGCCCGGCGAGCAAACAAAGACAGCCTTGCGATAGCGCCGCGAAGCCGCAACACGCGTCACTGGAAGCAAAACGCGCGGGGGGTTCGCGAAGGAACGAGACGAACGCTTTTGTCTGTCGCGCCACGATCTTGCTCTATTTTCCTCGAGAAAAATGGTAACGCGTAGAGCTTCGGTGCGAAAGGCAAAACTCGTACACACACCCCGAGTTTCACGCTTGAAGGAGAACGATCGCGATCGGCATACGAGGCTCGATCATCGGGGCTTTGAACGTGTTCTACTCGTCACCTCGAATTTATTTATTTTTACCTGGATCACTGACAGAGCAGATACGTCACGCAGTTGATACCTGTTTGACGTCGGCTTTTCGCGCAAGTCGCCATTACTCTTCGCTTCTTTCTACTTCGAGAGATTTACATTTCCATGACGATCCGCGAGGACTTTGCGTTTCGAAGTACACTTGTACCGTATGTACTTCGAACAAAATATTTAACCCCTTGCGAGACCTTAATTTAAAATAGTGACTAGACGGAAGCGTGCATCGTTAATTTGAAATACCTATCGTGGCAGCAACTCGCCTTTGACCTATAATCACGCGTGAGACTCGTGGTCACGTTTTCGAGTCAAAACTGATTATCACGAGCCTGACACGTGGTTCCTGGATCGGGTCAAAATTGACTATCACGAGTCTGGCACGTGGTACATCGATCGGGTCAAAATCGATTATCACGGGCCTGGCACGTGGTGCGTCGACCTGGCCAAATGTAAATATCACGTGTCACGCACGTGTTTTGTTGATGTGCCCCACGTAAGTCGCACGCGATTGGTACAACTTGGAATAAATTTGCCGAGTCGTGAAATGGAATACGTTTTAGGTACTGAATCTTAAATCGTAGAACAAGGGGTTGACTTCGAACCGTCCCGTTCGCAGAGGTGTAATTTACCTAAAATTTCTCGTTAGACGTATAGTAAAGACGACTTACTTGCTTCGTTATTCGAGGTGTGAAAAATGGCGTCGATTACCTCGATGATTAGGATAATCCAGAACCGGTTGAACATCACCGCGGCGTCCTTGCTTTCGTTGCTACCGTCGACGTTCAATTATATAACGATTTACCCAGAGTTTTTTATAGAAAACGACGGTCGAGACGTACATTCGATATATCGATCGACGTTCAGGGCACTGCTCGCTATTTTCGAGCATGTCCTCGTAGGCTCCATTTCGGCGAACCATTATCATTCCTATCGCCATCCACCCCTGCTCCGTCATTTATACCAAGATACGTCTTGGTCTCCACCTCTCTCTCTCTCTCTCTCTCTTTCTCATGGTCTGTCGAGGGTAAAAAGGAGAGGAGAGAGGAAGAAGCGGGAGGAAAAAGGAGAAGTTTCTGGAGCATTTTCTCGTACATTATACACAGTAGGTTTGTTGGTCGGTTGATCGACGACGACGGGCGCGCGTGCTCTCTTTTCCCCGAACGATTAACGATTCCACGAGTCTCGCGGACGACGCGGACCGTCTAGACGCGTTCGTAACGACGCTTCGAGGAAGAGAAAGTTGGAAGGCGCGAGCGGGTAAAAAAGCGCGAGGAAAGAAAAGGGAGGCGAGACGACGCGGAGCGTCTCGGGGCCCGGTTCTCGCGGATCGCGCTTTTTCTCTCTCGCTCCTCCGGCTTCTTTTCTGCCGGGCAGACGAAACGAAGAGGAGCAATAAATCTTGCAATAATCGCGGCTCGCGTTCCTCGCCGTGTCCCTCGCTCTCCTCTTCTCGACCTCGCGCCGCCGCCGCCGCCTCCTCCGGCCATCCGCCAACTAGGCTGACTCTCTCGTTGCGGCAATGAACCGAGTCAACTGCTCGAAACACCCCCGCAATTGCGCGCGCGACGGCCGCGTTAATTCGCACAGCGTCGACTCGCCTCGCGACGACCTTTGGACGCAGAAAAAATATCGCCTCACGAGTACTCTAACTCTGTTTACCAGCTTCACTCGATTCTCACCGGCGAAACTCCCGTTTCTTCAATCAGAAACATATATATATTGTAGCGGAAGGATAAGGAGATAGGGCTAGTGGTCCAACTATTGTTTCTTAAGCTTCTCGGCGCCATTGCGCAGCTTTGCCGTACCTGGTCCATTTCGCATATAGCGGCAGATGTTGGGTGCGAATTTATTCCTCATCATACCAATGAAAAGAGCCCGGTCCAACCAGCGGAGGAAGTCTAGGAGTACGCCCGGGGAGATACCCGTATTGGCGTATTTCTCTTGGGCCACTTCGGGTCTGGCATGGATATGAGATCCAACCGAAGGTCTCCATGTGGCCCGTTTCGGACTAGTGGTTCAGAAGACTTTCTTCGTCAGAGGTTTTTATTTCACTGACAGAGTCCTTCGGCCCGAGAAGGTTTGTCACCCCTCGACCGATCGTCTCGCCATCAATGAGTTGAAACGTTTTAGGCGTAAACAGTGGGAGACGCTGCCTGTCGCCTGACTGTTTACGCCGTCTATTCTAAGATTCGCTTACAATATTATGTAGCATATTATTTTAGACTTAATTAGGGTGTAATGGTCGAATGTTTCCTTTGAGAAGTGACCGAGTCGAGTGCAGGCAATGAAAGAAAGTCTAGAAACGCGTTCGAGTATTCCAAGTACCTTGCCTAAGGTACCAATGGCAAAGTCGCGTGGGAAATGAGCGATCAACGAAGGGAGTTTGCGTATGAAAGGAGACAGTGTTAGACTTTGACACCGGTTTTACATGCCATTCCGTTCACGCCACGGTTAGCCGTCATGCGGGTCCTTCCGGGCCGTACCAACCGGCGAGGCCTGAACGGAAAGTCTAGCGCCGGTTCTTAGGGATACGTGACGTTTAACGCGTTAAATAAGGGTGCAAGGGAGCGGGTGAGTCAGTGAGCCAGTCAGTCAGTCAGTCAGTCAGTCAGAGTTAGTGTCCAGTCCTTGGTCGGCGAAATTTTGCCAAAGTACTCTCCAGGTTTAACGCGTTAAATAAGGGTGCAAAGGAGCGGGTGAGTCAGTGAGCCAATCAGTAAGTCAGTCAGAGTTAGTGTCCAGTCCTTGGTCGGCGAAATTTTGCCAAAGTACTCTCCAGTGTAGTAGAGACTATGTGACTCGGCTTGCTATATATACTCGCGAGTACGATGAATTATCTACAAGAGTAGAACGCGTACAGGGACGAATTCGGTGTGTCTATGCAGTGGTGCATAACCGGTCGAGCGACTCGCAAGGAAAGAACGGCGCTGGGAAGTAGGATAAGAAGAGAAGCGTCTTCTCGAGTCTGACCACGGACGGTCTGATTTCCCTCGCCATTAGCGTGACACGCTACACTGTGCGCGGTCGTGGTCGGCGACCAGAGAGAAGCGTCTGAACGGTCGTCCTTCGGAGAACACTTGACCCTGCGCGTCTACTCGACGTCTTCCTCCGCGCGTACCCTGGCAAAAAGCTCGGACACGCGTTGAACCGTCGTGGAACCGTGGACAATGGTCTCCTTCAAACGGTGGAGAGAAAGAAAGAAAAGGGCCTCGGCGCTGCGGGGAATCGCGGACGAGACGCGGAGCGTAACACTCGAGGCTCGCGGTTTTAATTTATGCCTGGAAGCCTCCATTCATTCGGCGTAATTGCGACTCGGTCGAGGCTGCCGGGGTCTGGCGTTCGATAGGCACGGCACAATCGACCACGAACGAGCATTCGCTCGCCGGTGTGTTTGCACAGCTAGACCAACACGCGACGCTTCGACTCGCTCTTTCCTCGTCGTTCGTTCATCGCGCTCGCGCGGAGCGGAGCGGGAGGAAGATGGACCGGGCTCTCGAGCGTGGCGCGTACTCGACGGGACGCGTGAAGTGCATATTCCGTCGTCCGGCTGTCCGTCGCGAGTCCCGAAGCATCGATCGTTAAACCTTCCGCTTCTCGCCTAACCCCGATGGCTTTCCTCGGAGAAAAGGCCGCGTCAGCCGGAGCGTCTTCGATTTATTTACGCCGGCAATGGTTCGCCAAGGTGTCCACCGGGTGACGCGAAAATAAGGAGGAGCGTGGAAGCGTCGCGATGCGATATATCGTTGTTATTGCATGATCGTTGGCTTCCGGCTTCCTCCGAGAGTTAGCGCGAAGGAACGTTCGTTCGGACAACTGGAATTAGCCGCGATTACGAACCGTGTAAATACGCGCGGACCTTCCATTCCTGGGGTCGCGACGTGGACCGTGCGTGTGCTGCCAGCAGCGTTTAGAAGCGTAGGAGATGGCTCGGACAGAGGCGGAGGTTAGTCGTTCGTCGGAGCGTGGAATTTGACGCGCTGCAACCTGCAATCTCGACCAATTAAAATACCCGTCGTCCCGGGATGCCTGGGACGATTAAATAAACGAGGAAATCCCGTGCCGCTGACTTTCCACGCGTCTCGAACGAATCGACGCACGGAGAGGAGGCAGGCCACCTCTGGAGCGCAACGGTCGATCAAACTGGACGCGTTTACTCGCGAAATCCAATTTCTGTCACTCGCGAGACGCTCCGCCGCGCGTCGGACAGAGGGGAGCAGAGGAGAGTTAATCTCGCGCGAAGCTAATTCCATTCGCGGCGGACACTGGCAGCGGTAACAGCGGCGGCAGCGCGCGGTCGAAGGCGCGTTTCTGTCGGTCGAAAATTCGCGCAGCCTCTGCTCGTGTCGCTGATTACGGCCATTCAGCGGGAGAAAGGGGAGAGAAGAGGGTCGTAGGAGAGGGACAGCTCCTCGTCCCACGTCGTGTCGCGCGGTCGCTCGAGAGAGGCGAACAGAAACGAGCAACGAGCTGAATCCCCTCGTTGCCCGTTATTGCCTAGTGAATTTAGCATCGTGCCTTGGTACCATGGCTATTTTTGCCCGCTTGGCACTTAGTCAGATCCGCTTCTCCCTTTTCCCCGGCCTTTCCTCGCGTCTCCGCTTTCTCTCTCTTCCTCTCTCTTTTCCTCTCTCTCTCGCGCGCCTCGTTTCACCGGTGCCGCCGCTGTTCCGCGACCACGAGTCGTCTTCCAGCGGCGAGGAAACGCTCGGATTCCGCGGGAAACGGCCGCGTTGATACGCTCGAGCGTGAACCACGCGTGTGGTCTGCGCGCGATACTCGAATCGGATCGCACCGTGTGCACGCTCGTTTCTTTTCTCGCCCGGGGACGCACAACGAACGCGTGGTCGTGCCCCGAAACGCTCGTAGCTCGACCGATTAACTCCGACTTTTGCTGGTCTCTAGGTGCGTTCTGTTATTCGGCGACGAAGGAGAAGGAGAAAGAGAAAAAGACCCCGAGGACGATGACGGTGTCTCGTGACTCACGCGTGAAACGAAAAAGGGGACAGCGAAGAAGCCGGTGTCGCGGATCGTGATCCACGAACGCGACCAGGTCATTGCCGTTCGTTTTACGAGCAGGCCAGTTGGGGAGCTTTATTGCCCCCCTTATCGTCCGATTAACGTGACGACAAAATGTTTATTGTTCGACCGTTTCGCAAGTGTCGGGGGGTTATCGCTTCGAGTGTCAAAGCAAGCGGTCGATCGGTTACTCGCGTGTTAAAAATCCACGCTTCCCGTTCCCCCAGTCTCATCTTCTTCTGCCTCGTCCCCTTTCTTTCCAGTCCACACGGAAACGTCTCCAATTTTTCTCCCCTTTTCCCCGTTTTTCCGCCGGTTTTTCTTTCCTCGCTCGTGACTCATCGAAGAACTCGCGGTACCGAGGGAGAAAATTTCATCCAACGGCAACCACGCCCTGGATTAACGAGCATCGTCGCGAGATTCTTTCCTCTAGGAGTTTCCGGGAAGAGTCCATCGACGTGTCCTTTATCCAGCAACCCCCGTCGTCTTTTCTTCGGCGCGGGGGACGCTGGAAGACGAGATCCGAAGCCGGCCCGGTTTTTCCTCGAATCTCGAGCGCGTCGCGCCATCCCCGCCATTTTCCCTCTAATTTCTGACAAAGCGTAGCCGAGGCGGTATCATCCGTCCAATTAACGTGGCTCTCTGCCGGTCCTTCCGCGCCACGGTTTTCCAACCACTCGAACGGGATACACGCGGGTAATTCAATCCACAGGGCTGTGGGGACGCCTCGTCCTCTTTTCTTCGTCCATTTTCGTCCATTTTCGTCCATTTTCGTCCTCGACGCGAGACACGCGACTAATCGCGAACTTGCCGTGTCGCCGCTTGCACGCCGTGGCAATGGAAATTTCGAGATAACTAGCTTTGCGAGGATTTCGTAGACCGCTCTGATCCACCTCCAAATTAATACCCACTCGCCCCGCTTGCTTGGATCGCCACTCGAACGGCGAGAAGGAGAAATCCGGAATTAATTCGGTATCGGGGTGTGCCACGAGCAGATACGGGATTAATGGAATCGAAGGCGAGGCAGAAGGAAAAATTGGCCACCGCGAAATAAATATCTCGCGAGGAAGAGCTCCAAGACAAACACGAGAACGAAACGATATAGACCTCGGCGAGAGTGGTTTCCGCCGCACCCCCGGCTTAGCGGATTTAATTAACAATCGCCATTTTTTTACGCGTCTGGCTCCCCTTTTACACCCTCCGTGTCCACGTTTTCTTCCCTCTCTGTTATTCGTGGCGCGGTCTAGTCGCACCGCAGACACCCGTTGTCTCTCTCGCTCTCTTTTTCCGTTTTCAACCCTTCTTACTTTCCTCTTGCCTCCAAGGTTTCCGCGAACGTTGGATTTTATCGGGCTAATAAAACCCTCGAGGTCGTCGCGTCGTTCGAACGCGAAAGCGATGGCAAAGACGATGTCGATCTTGGATGCGTTCTCAAAGTCGCCTCGAGCTTTTCGGTCTTTTATCGCTAATAAAAATGTCTCTTTTATCATCGAGACATGGTTCGCCATCGAGGAAGGCACGCGCTCGGTGCGTTTGAATGCTGGAAGTGGATCTCGTTAGGACGATCGAGCATCAAAGAAACGATTCTCGTCACGAGCGAGGAGATGGAAGAAGCCCTTTGGAGAGAGCTCGAAAAACGCTTTAATTAAGCCACGACTGGCTTTTCAGAGGCAACCGTTTACGAATGCTCGTCGTGACTCGGTAAAGGGCACAAGCGTCCTCCCCTTCGTCGGGGGTATCGCTGTAAATCTTTGCGAACTATCCCGTACGAGATTTCCCCTTTTATCCTCTCCTCTGTTCGCGTCTGCAGCCTGGGATACTAATTCGGTTACTCGAGCAAATTTCTCGCGAACGCGTGTGAGATCATCGGCTTCGTTTAGCCGCGAAGACGCGCGCGGAACGAAAGAACGGCGAGCGGTCGAGTCAACGCACTCGGAAGCGCAAAAATGCGGCCGGACGCGTGTTTCCTGTCGGACTGGACGGCGAAATCTTTGCTGCACCGGAGCGAGAACCGCAAACAGAAGAGTATCTCGCGTCACGGTCGCCGTTTCGTGCACGACGGAACACACTGCGGTTTCGGGCCCAGACACCGTGACGCCGAAATCGCGTCGCGTTTCGTGGGTTTAGAGAGACCTCCGGGTGCAGGAGGAGTATACTCCTCGCTTCGATCGGCGTCGGCGACGGGCCGCCTCGAGGGTTCGGGCTGGTGGCCTGTGCGCTGTAGGGCACTGCTCAGGAAACGTCGCGAACAAAGGGGTCCCTTTGGTTTAATAGCGGAGACCTCGCGTGCGGATGTGCGTGTTTCCAACTTTCCTTCGCGCCGTCGTTTCCTCTCCTACCTTTTGTTCGGTCAAGGGGTATATTCCTTGCGTCACGGGGACCGCCGCGCAGGCGGAAGAATCGGTTCCAGCTGTTGAAGACGTTCTATATTCATGAACTTCCAGCCAGACTTTCTTCGCCAAAGAACGGGCACAAGTTTCTTCTTTTTGTTTTATGCTAATCCCATTCGCGTATCGATCAAACCCGATTCCGGGCGCTTCAACCCCCTTGCGAAGGGGACCAATGGGGGACCAATGAGCACTGGCAATTTGAAATCGAGTAATTTTTCGATACACAGGTTTATTTTGCAGGGAAGATGCCACAATTCGAAGCTTTTCTCGTATTTTTCCGAGCTCCGTGATGCCATTTATATCCAAATATTGCGACAACATATTTCACCCTTGGTTACTGCCACTATAATTATTGACACGACTTCGTTACTTCAGCTTCGAGGCATTGAAACAAGGGTACACAGATAACTTATGATCCCGAAACTCTTTCAAAACGTGTCCAATGGTCGAATTTCATTTAGCGTCACAGAGAAGTCACTGTCAAAAGTGGAATATATAAGGGATGATGATGGGTCTAAGAGTGGTTCGATACGTGGAATTTAGAACAGTTCTCTGTAATTAAATCACAAGTTCATTTCCCCACTAGGATGCAACAATTCCAGGCTTTTCTCATATTTTTCTGACATAAAATACTGTGATAAGATATTATTTCACACCTGGTTGCTGTCAATATAGTTATTGTCCCGTCTTCGTTACTCGAGCTTTGAGGTATGGAAACAGAGTTGCACAGGTAACTATCGACCCTGAAACTCTTTCACAACGTGTCGTACAGACGAATTTCTTAGCGTGACAGGGAAGTCGCTGTCAAAAATGGAAAATACAAGGGATGATGATAATAAATCCAAGGGTGGTTCGATACGTGGAGTTTAGAACAGTTCTCTGTAATTAAAATCACAGGTTCATTTCCGCACTAGGATGCAGCAATTCGAAGCTTTTCTCATATTTTTCTGACCTAAAATAATATGATAAGATATTATGGTACCTCTGGTTACTGTCAATATATTTATTGTGCCTTCTCGTTACTCGAGCTTCGAGGTATGGAAACAGAGTTGCACAGGTAACTATCGACCCTGAAACTCTTTCACAACGTGTCGTACAGACGAATTTCTTAGCGTGACAGGGAAGTCGCTGTCAAAAATGGAAAATACAAGGGATGATGATAATAAATCCAAGGGTGGTTCGATACGTGGAGTTTAGAACAGTTCTCTGTAATTAAAATCACAGGTTCATTTCCGCACTAGGATGCAGCAATTCGAAGCTTTTCTCATATTTTTCTGACCTAAAATAATATGATAAGATATTATGGTACCTCTGGTTACTGTCAATATATTTGTTGTGCCTTCTCGTTACTCGAGCTTTGAGGTATGGAAACAGAGTTGCACAGGTAACTATCGATCCTGAAACTCTTTCATACGGAAGAATTTCTTAGCGTGACAGGGAAGTCACTGTCAAAAATGGAATGTACAATCCAAGGGATGACGCGTCCAAGGGTTTGTCGATAAATGAAGTTTTGCAACAAGAAACATGGAGATGTTTCGGTTATTTCATCGGCATGTACGTAGTAGCTGGCTCGAACGAGTGAGTCAGAGGCCTCGTCTGCTCCTTAAAATGTTCTTTCTCCGCTAGCACCCCATCCCCCGTCGTTCCACGACGCACACCCTTATTCCTTCTATTTCATATCATCATCTTACTACCACAATACTCATCTTCCTCCAATCCCAGCTCGTCCCAAGTATCAGCCAGTGAAATGAACGAGGGATGGAACCCTCGCAGTCGAGAGGGAACTCCGGCAAGTTCATTCTTTCTCCCATTCTGCTCGTTCCTCGCGTTATCGGCCGTGTCAGAGGAAGTTCCGCTAGACGTCTCGTATCGGCCGGCGCGAGGACGTCGCGCGTTCACAATGCCAGAGTTCAGTCTCTCGCGCGTGCACTCGCGAAGGAACGACGACCGGCGTCGGTGTCGGCGTCTGGAGATACTGTCACGTTCAGCCACAGTGACGTCGGCCAGCGATTCTCGTTTCGATTCCACGCGGTTCCGTTTTCTCTCTTTTTCTCGCCACTCTGTCCTTCTCTCCGCAGCTCCTGTCCGAACACGTGGCGGAATTGTACCCGCGGCGGAACGAACGCGGGGAAGCCGGTTCCGCCATCAGGAAATTGAATATCAGCCGACGACAGCTTTGTTTCGATAAAATTGTAACGAGACGTCGACGGTGTCACGGGCCTGCGCGACGGATAAACGCGTCAATCTTGTTTGCCTCGTCTCTGCCTCCTCTCCGCGTTTGTTCGCTTTCTCCCCATCTGCCATGCCTCTGCCATTCGTTCGCGTCTTTTCGCTTCGAAATTGCTCGATTTTTTAATTCCTACCAACCCCTAATTAATTCTTCCAACGCGTCATCCTCGCTCGATCGAGTTATCCATGGTCTTATCTCGTGAAAGACGCGTTTATAAGGAGTCTTCGCAAATAGAATTTGGTATATGTTCTGTGCGTTTCGTCTAGGTGGTCCGTAGCGAGTTTGGAAAATTATTTTGTCACGACTGGAACAAATTATGTTGATTCCTTGACGTAGATATATGGACTTGCGTATGTCATACAATCTCCAGTTTCAATTTATACTTTATAAAAGGCATATTTTAAAATGTCTTGCCATTTTTTAACTCTAGGATCTACTAAATATGGCGAATATCCGTTTGGTTGTAAAATAAATACAATTATTTTCCATTCCTCGGAATAAATTTGGCACATGTCTCTCTTAGTTCTTGCCAACGATCATGGCAACGACGAGACAGATAACCCACCAACGAGGAGATATAAACATTCGAATGTATGAAATAAAAAAATTCTTAAATTAAATAATTAAATAAATAAAAATTATTTATTA
>NW_016912342.1:179622-213828 GCF_001483705.2 Eufriesea mexicana
AAATAAATAAAAATTATTTATTAAAATAAATTATAATAATAAATAATTAAGAATTATTTATCGAGTTGTTTAAGAAGGGTGGAGTGGACAGTGGCTATCGGCTGACCAATGGTCAAGCCAGTGACCATCGACCACCTAAACCCCACTCCCACCCACCCCCGGAAAAAGATTAGATGTTACTCGGTCGATCTCCGATCGACAAATGACTGGATCGTCGATGCGCGGCCTTTATATAGCCGGCAATCGGCCGAAAATCTACGAAAATTTCCGATCATCACCGATTTCGCTACTAATTATTTCTCTCTTATAATAATCAATAATTCGCTAATTTTTTACTTTTTTTTTAATCAAGAAATTCTTCTCAGGTCTCGGACAATATTTTATTAACAATATCATTTTGTTATTAACAACGAATCAAACAATATCGACGAAAGTCGATAATTTCTTCGTTTTCAAGTTACTCAAAGCTGCCTTATCCGTATCGATACTTGCATCGCGAGATATAAAAGCGTCCATTGGGCGCTTTATATTCATCGAAAAGGTACAGCCGTACCTTATTAACGATTCCCTTTATTAAAAAGTTCTGGTATAAAATAATGGAGAGGAAGGGGGGCGAAAGAGGGAGGAAAGAGGAAGCAGCGCGGTTTCTCGCGGTCGCCACCCACCTCTTTCGTCGGATGTTCCGGGGCTCGCGCACGCATCATTGTGCGTCGCATTAATGCGTCGGCTCGGAACAGCTCATTGTGCATTATACGTGACATTGTGCGCTCGTTAACAATAGCGGGGTGTGGCGTGGCTCGCGCACTCGGCCGCGTTGCCTCTCTCGATTTGGCGGGCGAAATTTTTGTCCAAGCTTCCGACCAGACGCGTCTGACCACCTCCTTTCCCATTCTACTGCGCGCATTCCGCGCCGCGTTTCGAATTGAACGCAACGCGACCGCGTTTGCGGTCAGCAATTTCCTCTTCTCTCTCCCTGGGCCCCTCCGCCGCTGCTTAACGAACCTTCGGCGCGGACGTTGTCGCGCCCTCTGTTCCGTTGAATATATTAATGTCGCGATTAATTCGCCGCGGTCTCGTTTTCGACGCGAGATGCGATTGTTCCGTGTTCCATGTTCCGTTCTGTTCCGTTCCGTTCCCCGTTTCGTTGCCAGTCGTTCGTCCGCCCGTATCTCGTTATCCCGAACGGTCCGGATTAATTAATCGAAAATAATTGCGAAAACCGAGATTCGTCGAGAGAGCGTTCTCCCGCGTAACCCTTCCTTTTTATTATTATTATTCGGCACGAGCCCCGGACGCCGATGAGGGGGCTGTTTTCCCTTTAATTTTATACCCGCCGCTCTTAATTTTCCAGTAAATCTCCATCGTTCGTAAGCCAAGCGCGCTCGAATTTTATTTCGAAACCTCCCCGAGCTCCCATTTCGAGCCAGCCCTCTTCCTCCCCCCGCGTCGATATTTATATTCGCAACGCGGTGCCACCGTTTTCTTCGCGCGAAATTTAAAATGCAGATGGGCCTCTCGTTTAAGGAGCACACCACCGACTCTGCCTACGTCCCGCCAATTAATTTCATTAGCCCCGACCCAACGTTTCACCCTTTCCACCACCACCCCGTCTCACGCGCCGTGTCGGGGAACGGGCGAGAGCAAATACGCGGGTCGTTTCGATACGCGAACGAGTCAATTTCATCTCGCTCCTCGACCCTCTCTCGCCTCGAAATGGATTTTCATATTCCACGTGGTCCCGGCCCGAATCCGTGTCGCAATTATTTCAGCCCAAATAAGACGACACTTTGCTAGACACCCGATCTGTGTGCTATCCAGCCTGGTCGTCGAAAGGTTTCCATCGGCAACCCTTCGGAGGAGTTTTATCGCGTTAGTTCGGGAGAGCTATCGCGATCTACGGGATCTCTCGAGAGATCACACCCTTGAAATATCTCGATTAATCTCACCTTGTTACTTGGAAGTAACGACTCGGCGATCGCGGTTGTTGTAACGGAGTAGTAATCTCTAAACCCTTAATCCTGCCACGCGGAATAGGGGTGTAACCGGTTAACGAGCAACAGCGAAGTTTTCCGATCCATCGACAAAGGCCTCGCGCGCGGCACGTTGAATTCGTAATTACCGTGGCTTCGTCGTCTAGAATTTCCGGTTTCTCGAGAAGAGACGCTCGTAAGACGTTCCTTCTCTCCCTTTTAACGAACAAAGTTTCGACGGTTGCCTGCGCTATTCATACCTGGCCCGGGCTGAATGGCCCTTCCCGCCGTGTTGCGACCACCCTTTCACCCTCGGCGAGGCTGGCTCGCATAAATTAAGCAAACTACGTGTTTAAATGCAAAGCGAGGCTGGCGAATAAAAAAAAAGGTAAAAAGGAAAAAGAGGAGAGAAGCGAGGCGCCACAGGGGGAAGGGATATAAGGCCAGGCCTGTGCCGACCGGGGGCTCTGTTTGTTCTAAATATGCATGTCTCGCGAGTCGCGCGGCGAGGGTGAAAATCAGCCTGGATCCTCGTGTAAAATTGAGTCACGTATTCGAGCAGCCAATTCCGGGCACAAGGGGTGTGTGCGCGCCTCTCTGTTCTCCTTGGAAATCGATATCGCCACCGTGTTCCTACCACGGTTGATAGTTAACCGTGTTTCCGGGACGTCGTTCGCCAAACCTGTGATCGCGGGGGTGGCCGTTTAACCCTTTCGCTCCTGCAGACGTCGTGTGACGTCACGATGCAATATGATTGTGGAGGTGATACAACGTCCATGAATTATCCAAGCTGTTCGAACTTAAAAAATTCTTTCTAAACGCGATGCAACTGTATTGGCGTGTTCTGTCATGTCTTAGGATAAGAGAGAAATTTTTTTCAATACAATTCCTGCATTATCCTGCCCCCTGTCAACAAAATTCTGAGACTATGTATATCATCGTCTGCGTGCACTTCGTAAATCTCAGGTTGGACATATTTTCGAAATATTTACTGCCTAGGACAGACATAAAATATTAAATTTATAATATATAATAATAAACAAAGAAATTTGCATAATGCTGCAGATGGCCTATATGGACAGGGCTAAAAATCGTGTGTTATAGGTGGTACTTTCTTAGCGTAAATAAATAAAATATGTTAATAACTTCTGAACTTCTGTATTCATCTTTATCACCTCAGCTAGGCTTATAATGCATGATATTATATTATGGTTAGGTTTTTATTAAATTAAAAATAAAATTTCCTAAATTAGTTCAGGCCAGGTTGTTAGCTACTCTCTTCGTAGCTGAGGAGTGAAAAAGTTTAACCCTTTACACTCGACGATTTTTTCGTTACAGAAAAATATTAATTCTTACACTTTCTGCCATAAAGTCCACGATATTCTTAAAACGGTAAATAAGAAATCGTATGCAAATTAAGACGTGGAATTATTTTACTTCGACATCCCACGCATCGTTGGGTAATATTAAATTTGATATATTAATTAACGTCGATTTTTAGAATCCGATTAAATGGCGACCGAGACTCGCCTCTCGAGTGCAAAGGGCCAAACTTGACGCGAGAGATGCTTCGAGTTCCCGCGTGCAACGAGAATTTGAAGACTTCTCGCGTGTTTTCAACACGATTCGCCTTTGATGACCCCCGTAATCCAGGATCTTTTCCCGTGCTCGAGATGTAAAATCCACTTGGAATATTCTCCGGATGAGCCATATTCTCCGAGAATCCCTGACGCAGTCCCGTTTACGAACCACTCTCGATCGAAGAAAGACGCTGGCAAGTTCTCCCGGGCAGATCTCTATTTTCGATTCTCGAGGAGGTTTTACGTTACTTAACCGGGAGTCGAGGGGTACGAAGGGGGTACGAAGGGGGTTGTCGTGATTCCGGCATTTCGCGAAATTTCGCACAGGAAGCTGTGCCACGTCCCTGGCGACCTCCCACGACAGTTCGAAAGGAAGGTAAACCGCGGTTCGAGGCTTTATATACGAGGCCAGGGACTCGGTGGATGTCGGCTGCAAGGGGTTGAGCGCTCGTCGTCGGAGGCTCGAGGGGTGGGAGCTTCATCGGGCCCAAGTCGGGTTTCGGCATTGTCTCGACCTGGGTTTACGAGGTGACGGAAACGAGAGAGGAGAGACACGGTGGCTGTGGAAGGGGTGGAAGTGGAATGAGAGGGTTAGGACGCAGAGGGCGGGCGTTCTTGTCAGGGAGAAGGAAGTTTACACCTACCTGCTAATTTTACGAGGTTAGTTAACTCCTATAAGAAGCTTACGGGACGAGGCTTTTACACGGACTTGGTAATTTCATAATTTAAACGAGCTCCCTCTCGGCGCTACTCGCCTGGAGACACGAAGGCCTTCTTCTCCTTCTTCCTCTTCTTTTCCTTCCTTCCTCTCGCTTTTCCTCGCCTTTGTTTTCCTCTCCGGTTTCCCTTTCGTTCTCGCGCGGAACCCTTCAAACGCGGAACCGTATTATTCCCGGTACTCGCGGTTTCTCGCGATTGTCCGCCGAGATAGAAGCGCAACGCCGCGAGAACGCGTTACGCAAACACCCTCCAAGAGTATTTTTCTTCCCTTCGACGAGGTGCAAAGCGACACGTCGCAGTTCCTCTTTAACCCTTTCGCTACAAGCGGTGACTATAGTAATCGGCCACAAAAATTTAGTGAAAAATTAAAACAAGTGCTACCGTTCCTCTTAGCTCTCTTTGCAAAGAATTGCAAGCTTTCTTACGATGGTTAGTTTTTCCTGTTATGGTGAAATTTAATAGCAAGCAAACTCTACATTCCAGCGGTGTGGGGGCAACCCTTCCCCCTAATGTTCTCTCTTTTGTCACCAGTCTCCTGAAGACTTTTAACCTGCGAGTCCCTGAATAGTTCTGTTCTAACCATTCGCCCGTTGAATAAAGATTTACACACTTTTTTCACAGTTTACTATTCCTTGCTTAATAACCCCTTTAACATTTCCTTTTCTGTTTTCTCCAAAAAATTTGCGTCAAAAGACCGAATACCAAAGATTGCACGATCGTAATGTTCCCATCTTTGACACGTCGCTTTGTTCTACGGGTGAGACTTCGCGGCAACACCTGCCATAGCGAAAGGGGCGAGTGGTGACTATAGTCACCCAACACCTGACGTTACCTACGTACGAACGGAGACTCGAGTCACCCGTGAACTTTCGCGGACAGAGTATATTATGTTATCTTCATGGTCACTGTTGGGAATTTCGGGGAGGAAATCCAAATGATTAGCGTACAGGGAAGTAACCGTATTCAGTTGTACAGCAATTGGATGTATAAAGTTTGATACAAGTGAAGTGTATACACTTTATGCGAATTTACAAATAAAACACCAGTCTTTTTCACACCACTGTGGGTTACAATACGTGAGCTATCTGCGCTGTTCCGGATTTCAGAGTGAGTGAGAGCAGCGTGGGACAGCGGGCCCTTTTAACACTAGACTTACGGAACCCGTCAATTTGACGGAAAGATTGTTGTTCCAATTATACGACGGTAATAGATTTAGTTAACTTATATTAACCCTTTGAGCGCTATGAACCCATATATGGGTTGTCACACAACCATTCAATCTGGGCTATCAATGCTGTATAGTTTTATAAAATAATAATTTTGAAATAGTTTACAATTAGTTTAGAATATTGCCGAAACGTGCATCGTTGTAAGAAGTGGGGGGTCCCACAGCGCACGCTTAAATTCGAACAGCTCAGCGTTCAAGGGGTTAAGATTGTTAATATAATATATAATTGTTTTTAAATTAAAGTAATCGTTAAAATAAAATACACGTGGTTTCCTTTACCTGTCAACTTGACAGGTGTCCTTAGAAATAGGTACATAGATAGCGTAGGTAAATCTAGTTTTAACCTCTTAGGCACGGCTGAACTTCACGCGGGGTTGTTTCTCGGTACGGCAGAGTTCAACGCGAATTACGTGTAAATGATACGGCACTGCAATGTGTGACGGATAATGCTGTTCTTTACACGAGTACGTTGGAATGAAGTGTTTGACGATTAAATTATAATTTTTCATTAGTATTTATAAAAATATTTATTTTTAAAATTTTTTGAAATTTAGATATGATTTTAACGCGCATTTTAACTTTAACAATTTATTCTAATAATTAATAGTACATTTCAGTATGGTATCTCTTAAAACACACAGAGATGGCATCCGGGAAAGCCACTATAGTGGTGCTCAGTGCCTAAGAGGTTAAACCCCAAAAATCGACCCCTGATGCCTGCATAGTATCTTGAAGTCCAAAGATTGGTAATTGGCCTGCAACCTCTAACAGACCTGTCACCATCGTTGCATAGGCGTAGCTAATTTCCAACAGTTACCCATCGCAAGTGTTTTGCGCTTGTTTACTCGGTCTACAAGATCTCAGACTGACAAAATGACTCGAGAGAGCCACCGAGTAGCGTATAGAAGAATGGGTGCGCAACGAAAGGGTTAAATAAATCCGCGTGCAATTTTCATTCTCTTCCTTCTTTCGGTATTTTGGTTTTCCATGGCGGATCTATCGATCTGTCCGTATTTGGAATCGATCGGCCGGAGAGGATTCGCGGAATACGCTTGGTCGTCTTTTGGAAGAGAGGCCCCGTTCGACGAAGTTGCTCGCTTCGGCTGTCTTCGTCGCTCATTAGACGTAACCGAGTTAATTCTCGCGACGTGTACGTCTCGGCCCGACTGCGAATTTCCATGCAAATTCATTGGGCGGGCGTTCGGCAGTAAAATTTTAGTGGTCTCGCCACCCTCCTTGTCGCTCGAGGAAACTTTACAGACTCTGCGTTCGTTCCACTCGCTCCTTTCTCTCCCTCTCTCACCCTCTCTCACCCTCTCCCGAAAATTAACCGAGGTGCTCGTTCCGCGCGCTATAAAACGCGTTAAATCGAACTCGGATAATTTACCGATATTTATCCTTGCCGCGCGTAATCGTGTATCGTCGAGCAAATTTGCTATGGCGAAAGAGGGTTGTCCAGAAGTACTATACATACGCTATGGTGGTTAGTTGGAAGGTGTCAGTGGTGGAGGAACATCTCGTGGCCGAGATAGAATCTCACCGTTTCGTCGGATATCGTCCCGGCGTCATCGGGTTCGATCAGACGCCGAAGAGGAGAGAGCGAGGTTAGGGGAAGCGAGTAATTTGCAAGGTGGTTTACAACTCTTAATCCTAGTTCTTTCACGGAGCCATTAGCGACTAACGAGGCATTGTCGACGCCCTTCCTGTGACGGGGCCGCGAAACTTTCCGAGACATTAGGGACACGAACGAACGATAAACTCGGCGAATTATGCCGCGATTATGCAAAACGCTAGAACGCGGGGTCTATCGCCGAAACTTTGCCCGATCATCGGAGAATTCGCCTTATCTTCCGCGAGGATGGAAGGGCCCTTCTCGCGAACCTCGTTAACACGTTCGTCGCCTATATCTCCGTGACGAGTAGTGTATGCTTCCATGGGGGCCCCGTCATTCAAATATGGCTGCTTGGATTTTTGAAGAGGAATTTAAATATAGGATAAATAGAGAACACACGACATAAAATTATTAAAAATATACACATCACACCATACTTCCTATTAATTTATATTTAGGATAAAATATTACGTTATACCATGTCTCGTGGTATTCGTTAAAACAGGCCTAACACAATTTAGGGTGACTTTGGATAATTGGAACAATTTTTCGCAATTGTCTGTCAATATTCTTACGAATGGTAAAACTTTCCAAGTCTGCTGATAGTAATTCAAAACGATTGCGGGACATCCTGCTGCGTGGAAATGGAAAATTGTAAATAGGATTCGTTGACCAACATGGTGTCAACGCGGTGTCTACTAGACTCATCCAGATCGTGAATCCGATAACGTTCAATCTGGCTCTCCGATAGTCGGATTTGGGCCCCATGAGAAACTTGTACCCCCTCCCCCCGCACGAGGTTTCGATTATGATGATTGTGTCTTCATGTTGTTCCCAGTGCCGCCTGCAGGTATACCCTTGGTCGTTGTGCCATAATAGGGTAGCAGGTAGGACGAAAGGAAAGGGAAGGGACGCGTTTCGTCCTGGGCCTGCTAGTGGACTGATCAGTCTACTAGGCTACCTAGCCAGCCCCTGCCTCAGAGGGGGATACTTTAGGTAGCATAGGAACTTCTATTTAAGGGAGGTCGAGGATTCACCCCGGACTTGCGAGAAAATTCTCGAACCTCCTTCATGAAGGAATTCATCTTACTGGCGAGGGTGAGAATGATGGTCGCTGTAAACTCAACTGAATCGCGCTTGGGCTACGAACGTGTTAAAAATATGCGAGGATCCCTCGATCAGCTGCTGTACCGGTGCTTCGTAGCCGACTCACGATCTTCTCCACCCTTCTTCCTCTGGCATCTGCATCGTTCGTAAACAGTTTTTATTTACGGGAACGTCGGTTTCGCGGGGCTCGAAGCGAGTCCATTCGCATGTAAATCGCTTCTTCCTTTGCCGCTGCTGCTCGGCACACTCTCTCGGAGATATGCAAATATCGCTAATTACTGGTAGCGGCAGGATTACACGCCTCCCCGTTGCCTCCTCTAATTCCCCGGTTCTCCTCCCTTCCGTATCGTCGTTGGCGAAAACCACCCCTTTCTGGGGAGGCTTCTGGCTTCGTTGGCACCTCTTCGCAGCCTTCGTCCGAGTGACTGCGACGATGCTGGCTCGGCTATTAGGGTGATTCGGGGCGAGGGTACTCGAGAAATATTCGAACAGCTGAAAATCAGACTGAGACTCGTAATCGGAATAATGTCCTGTCTCGTTGTAGATTCAAAGGTTAAGGATAACGCAGTGCACTCGTATTCGGCGAAATAATCATTTTCATTAAAGATAGAAAAATAAGGAATTATAATAAAGTCTGGAACCATGGTAAAAAATAAAGTTAATAATAAGAACGTTGTCTTTCAACGTACTGTCACAAGTGGTGACCTCCTACAGTAATTTAATTAAGAATAGAAAATAAGAAATGTAACACAATTACAGAGCGAATGCTTTCTGTCCGATGTTTGGAACCAAACCCATGATAAAAATATAAAGTTCGACCGCGCAACTGAACCACTGAGCGTCAAAAAAAGAATAAATGTTTGACCCGTCACAGCTTTCAACTGTTCATATCGGTTCCAAACTGCGGAGATGCCTTGTAACCCGTTGGTCTATAACCACGTGTGAGGCCCTTGATAGCCGCTTTCGACCCGACCGATGTGCCACGTGTAGGGCACGTGATAATCAGTTTCGACCCGACAACCTGATCACGAGTCTCACACGTGGTTGTAGTCCAAAGGGTTCAGACGTCTCCGACGTTGTCTTTTGTCATATCCAAGCGTCGGAGATAGTGCTTGGACGAGGTGTTAACGCTCTCGAAGACATCATCGCCTTTCATCCTTCGTTCCTTCGTTCCCAAGCCTCGGTATAGCCGAGATAACGTTCTCCCATCTGGGAAAGAGCGAGAGGGAGGGAGAGGAAGGTCCTCGTCCAGGGTGTGTAACGCGTATATACCCTCGGGGTCGGAGGTTGCGACTGATAAGAGCCCGGAATTAAGCCGCGTCATGAAACGACGAGACATCCGCGCGTTGACTCGCGACGCAGTCCGCCTCTCTCCGCCTCGTGATTCACGCGGAGAGACAAGGACGACGCAGGACGGGACGAGGTGGTTAACGGTCGTAAAGGAAAATTAGGGAGCCGGCTAGGATTAGCGATACGAGACAAAGCTCTAGGTTCGGGCCGGGAACATTCGGGAAATGGAGTCTATTCATTCCGGCAGCAATGAATCCGACGCGGCGCTGCTCTGGTCCAGGCTCTGCGTGTGGAGGTCGTGGATCACTCGCCGCTGGTGATAAAGGACCAAGGATTTGCCGGGATTGCGCTGTTTCGGGGCTTTATGGACTTCGTTGCGTAGCTCGTTACGCAGTCCGGGCTTTAGAGCTTCGGCTCCTCTTTGCTTCGTGACGTTGTCGCGAATTGGAATCGATCGTGCGGCCAATTCCCGGAAGTTCCATCGGCCGACGATTGCCTTCGCGAGACCAATCTCGCCCCGAAGATTAGGTTAGACTTTTTCGGGGGTGCTTGGTTCGGAAAAGTTGGCAGATTTCGGTGGGATCGGTTGAGACATTCCGATTCTGGTTCTGGTTCGTGGAGTATCGCGTGGTAACGCGACGAGGAGAGCTGCTGGACATCGCGGAGCCGCGCGTGGACTCTTAATTCCTGGACGACGATGGTATCGGTGGCCGTGTACCGGAGAGAGGCAGAGGAGGCGTGTATCCAGCCATTGTTTCAGTGGTCCTGACCATGGGACGAGATTCGTGATAAACGACACGAGAAACGACGGACGTATGCTGCCGGTTCCCCTGCGCTTCTTCCCACCCCCTCGCCCCGTCCTTTTCTTCCTTCGCGCACGTTTCTCTGCACGATCCGCCGAAGCGGAGGCATCCTATCTGCCGGCAGGATCTGCCGGACACGTACACGCGTGTCCGTGGCCTGCTGGTTCGAGCATAGATGGCACGTTGGTTATTACCAGGCCATAATGAAAGGTTCGCCCAGCCGCTCGGATTATTCTGGGACACAATGTGTATAGCCACGTCTAACGTTTACACCGGGTTAGGTAGGACCACGGCTGCTTCGTCGTCGCGGTATTATCCGTATTAACCCTTTCTCTGTCACGCCGAAATCGCGTGGTTCCCTCGGGACGCTACGGGAGTATTTTTATTATTCAAAACATATAAGCGTATAAATGATGCAAAGCATATTATAAGTGACCCGTGGCGTCACAGGAGAAACCGCGTTCCCCGTTATATATGGCCACCGTGGCGTCACAGGAGAAATCGTGGCCCGTCGTATATGACCAACGGGGCAATCGAAGTGTCACGAGACCAAAATGGGTGGTGGACTCGAAATAATTCGGATACGTGACGAGAGGTTGAGAAAACGGAGCCAAAAAGAGATTCTCGATAGTCCGATTCGAGTGTCTTTCTCTCCACTGGCCTTTCACGAAGGAATTCCTCTTATTATCGCAAAGATAAAGCCCCATCCCGGGGTATTCGTCATTCGTGTGCCGCGTGGACCCGCAGGAATCCCCGAGGGTAGCAGGCCGCCGGGGGATGCCACGAAATGGTCAAAATTATTCGCGACTGGAGCACGAGCGTTTGGAGTCTCCGGTGTCTCTCGGCAAACAGGCCAATAATCCAGCATCGCGCAATAAACGGACCGGTTTCCCCGGGCCACGGACAAAGGGATATCCATCTGATAAAGCGCACATGACGATCGTGCGGGATGTATCGAGCGGCTGCTCCGGGGGTAGCATGAGGTACGACGGTTATTACCGAGCTATAATGAGAGGGTGGACGACCACGCATCGGGGCCATTTTTAGATAAGACGGAGCTCGCTGGCTTGCGGTCAGGGGCTGCGCCGAATTACGAGAGACACGGACAGAGGGGCCATTTTCATTACGCGCACACCCCAGCCCTTTCGGGGTGGGAGCGTGTGGGCAAACAAGGCCGAAGCGCCTGCTAACCTAAGAGATATTTCCCTTGCGCTACGACCGCCGAATGTCTTTGGCAGTTCCTCTGCTATTTCGATAGCTCCAAAGGGGTGCTCCCGCGCGGGAACAATGTGTGGGATCTTCCAATGGCGAGTCGAAAGGAGCTTTCGGGGGTATTACTTTCGGCTATGCTGGATTCGCGGTTGTCTCGGCCTTTGACGAAAGGTACGAGGGCAGTCGGTTGCTGGACTTCGGGCGACCGTGTCGTTCCTGTTACGTTCCTATCCCATTTCTATTTCGTTTGTATTTCGTTCCTATTCCATTTCTATTTCGTTTGTATTTCATTTGTATTCCATTTCTATTTCGTTTGTATTTTTTTGTATTCCATTTCTATTTCGTTTGTATTTCATTTGTATCTTGTTTCTGTTTCGTTCCTGCTCCTTCAATTTTAAAGATATATTTCAATGACTCGTCTACAATAACACGCGAGTCTCGCGATAAAGGAAATTGTCCCAAACACGAGTGTCGCGGTCGGGAGGTGTAGTTTCTAGATTGAATCGAGCCCAATGTAAACAAAGCACGGGCCAGGCTCGTAGTTAATTTTCCTCCATGCCTTCCTGTCTCAGTTGCGTGTTATTCTTCGATGTGTTCGGACAAGATTGCTCGACGTGTGACCGACGCTGTTGATAGTGCCGCACGCCATGGAAGCTTCTAGAGTTTTCGAAGGAGAGTTTGGTTAGTGGCATTTATTTTACATCTTTACAATTTATTCGCTGCTCTAAGAAAAATTAAGGGTGCGTGATAGAGCGATCTGTATCCAATAGTAGAGGAATCGTTAGACACCTGAGTATTAGGGGATAGGTAGAGGTACCTGCGCATTTATTTCGTTAGGGAAATCAGTGATTTGCATAGCTGGAAAAATAATAATTTAAACGTGCTTCAACAACGTTCAACGATATTTTAATTAGTCAGGCTCGTGATTAATTTTCGCCTCGCTTACGTGTTCTCCGCGACGTTGCGTTCGAACAAAATGGCTCCGCGTGACCGACTCTGTTGTTGATTATGGCATCGGAACATAGGGCAAGGTTAATTAACATCCACGTTCCTTTCTGTTCCAGGTAAGCAGCGTTTCCCGAACCAAGACCACCCTATAGACGCCTTCCTGTTCGCACCAGAAGCTACACCGGTAAACCAATTCCGTTATATCTATTTCCACCATCTTTGCGGAACGTCTCGGAACGAATTCTCCCCGCTGACCATCGAAAATCCATTCCACGAAGCCCTTCTACGCGATTCCTTCGCGCTATCTCGAGTTTATCGCGCGGAGAAGAGCCTGGTCCGATGGATTCTCGCGAAAGCGCGGTCGTGCCATGGCGGATTAGCCTATGATCGTAATTCGCCCTCGGCCGGAATTTATACCTGGCAGTAAACCCGGGAAATATGGCCGTGTCGTTGAAGGCGACACGCGAACGCGCGATTTGATGCGCGCCTTCGTTCCCAGGAGGTGCGAACGCGCGCCGTGTTCCTCGCGGATCCCCGCGGTTGTCGCTCGAGAACCAGCGTCGTATTGCACGCTCTCGGCCGTCGTCGAGGCCTCTGAATCGGGATATGCCGGCTTTTATTAGCGCGCAGTTGCTTCACGGGTATCAACGCGCCGCGTCGTCGCGAGTAAATCATACGCGGCCGCTCGGGGAAGGCCCTTTGTGCTGTCAGAGACGCTTCGACGAGCCCACGTGCGCCTCCGCTGCTTATCCGATTAGGCCGCGGTATGCGGCCTGGATCCGATGTTATTTCGATAATTCTTCCGCTAATTCTCCCGCTAATTCCTCGAGCGAGAAAGTAGATTCGGTCCCTATAAGTCGAACGGGAAATATTTTTCGCCGGGAATAAGACAGAAAATTCGGAAGAAATCGGTAGAAGCAGGTAACCGATCGACGAGATTAAAAATTTGATGTTAATTAAATATCGCGTTATATTTTTATTTTATTTATCGAATCGAATGGAACCCCATCGAGCGAATTTTCGAAATTTATTATCGCGGATTTAAAATTGAAAGAAATCTGTGTACACGCGATACGCGCAATATTTCGGCGGGTTCGTCGTGGCTTTTATCCTCGATCCCGAGCCACGAATCCTTTTCTCACGCGTGTGCGGGTTACGATGGAGAGAGAGAGAGAGAGAGAGAGAGACGTTCACCGCGAAATCAGCACCAGGGACCGGTTATTGGTTGTGCAATATGAACGTGAGGCCTGGAGAGGAGTGGGAAAAGGTGCAGCGGAGAAAAAGGACGGAGACGAGCGCGGGGTCCGGTCAAGTCCCAAGGGGTGGTTGTCGTCCTTGTACCATATTACGACTCCGAATGTTTCTCATGGCCTTTGCGGACGTGATTGCGGTATCCAAAATCGTGACACGCGTCGGCAGACTTACTCGGACCTCCTTTTACCTTTAATTACCTTCGTTCGTATTTAAATGCCCCCTGACTCCTTTCTCGCGCGAGGATCCGTTCGAAAATCTGTGAAAATTCGAAATCCTTCGCGAAAGGAATCGCGTTCGAGCATTCGAAAGGATAATCGCGCGAGCAGACTGCGAGAGACGTTGGAATTACACGAGGGTGTAGGGGCGGAGAGAAAAATGGTATTTCGTGCAAGGGCGAGTGACATTGTGTCCCCGGAGGGGGCCGCGCCCCCGCGTATCGCGTTGCAGCGGTGGGTGTTGCAAGACGATCTCCTCTTAATCGAGCCGTGATTTACGAGTCGCGTCGCGAGATCCGCCGCGATGATTGCACGGCGATTTCGCGCAGCTGCGACCCAACTTCGGCCTAGGATTTATGCAATTATCGTTACGTCACACTCGTCGAACCTGGCCTGCGAGTGCGCGGCTGCACGCACCTGCAATCAGTCACGGCGCGGAGGAGGAATCCAGGGGGAGTTTGCAGCCGCCTTATCGAGCTTCCTCCTCTTTATACCCCTCCTCCGGGCGAAGACGATTTTTCTGCCGCGATAATATCTACACGCGAACGTCGAAAACGCGTTCGTCTTTGTTCCTCTTCCCTCAACCCTGGAGCGCGTGTGCGCGAGTTTTTATAGTCGGGTGTACGAATCGGAGAACGAAGCGGAGAGAGGTAGAGGCACGATTTCAGCGCCTTCGCTCGTCCTCTGGCAGCTCTTCAACGCGTCGCCGCGTATCTCGTTTCTAGTCAACGTGGGCGCCAGCTACGTGACTAATCAGTCCACGACCCTCGTCACCGGGTCGTTAACCTCTCGCTGAATATCGAGACGCGTATCCGACCTCGCGCGGTTCTTTTTTCTCCTAACCCCTCTCCTCGTGCCCTACTTCCATCAACCCCGAAATCCCTCGGCGTTCGTCCCCCTCGTGGTCCCTGTGGGCGCAAGGTGTCTGCGAACCTGGAGAAAGAGACCCACTTTCTCTCTATCTCGGCGACCCGACACCGACGCGAACTTCTGCGGCCCTCGCGAGCGTTTCGCGGTTTCGTGGATCCATAGCCGTGGAAAAAGGGGGGCACGTCGATGGCTGGGGAGCGGAGGTGGCGGAGGAAGAGGCGAAGGAGGAGGTGGAGGAAGAGGAGGTGGATCGGTAACCGACTGTAATTCGAGATACGCATCGGGAACAGCGATCCGCGCTCGCGAGGAGAGAAGAAAGGCGAGAGAGAGAGAGAGAGAGAGAGAGAGAAAAAGAGAGAGAGGCGTCGCGAACGGTTCGCGAAAGGTGGATGGCGGCGCAGGGGAGCGGGACGCAGGGGGAGGTTTTCTCGGTGGACTCTGTCGAGGTCTCGCCCTCGTTTCGCTTGCACGGGAGGAACACGGCTCTCGGAGAGGTCTGTGACCTTAAAAGTTACTCCGGTGTGCAGCCGCGTCGGTCGTCGCTTATACCCGGCGCGAGCAGGGCGAGGAGGGGGTGTGCACGTCGGTCAGGTGAGCAGGAGAGAAGCAATAGGCGCGAGCGTGCGAGCGAGCGAGAGAAGCGGAGAGGCACGGCGAGACGGGACAAGCTCGTTTATTTTATCGTACGCGGCGGGCAGACGCACACGAGCAGCCGCGCGAGTACCGAGTAACCACACCTAGCCGAGAGAGCCGCCTCGTATAGATACGAGTCCGATCTGTCAGGTAGTCCGTGATACATGGGCATGTGCACATAATAATATCGTGTGACAGGCCGCAAGATAGCTGGCGTGGGTCGACAGACAGGGAGTGCCACTTCAAACCGCGTCTCGCCTCTCCTCTCTTCTCGCTGGCCTGCTTCTTCTCTCTGTCTTCCTTCTATTCTTCCCTTCGCCGGCAATCCTTCCCTCTGTGTTCTCGCTACACCGTTCGTACCCGGTCGACAACGTTTCCGTTAAGGAGTAATCGTTTTCCTGGCGTTTCTCGTCCTCGCGGGTCGTTGGAGATCATCCGGGACACGCGTGTGGGACCTTTGCTTCGAATTCTTCGGGGTTAACGGAGCGAACGCGTCAAAACTCCAGGGGGATGAACCATTATATATAGAGAGAAAGAGAGGGACTGGGAAAATAATCGGGGTGCGTTGTTGTGCGACCTACCCGGTCGTTAATTCGTCAGTTTGAAACGTGCGAGATAGGGGGTAGAGGGAGAAAGTCTCTACAAGGATGTCGAAGACTCTGGCAGAGACGCTCGGTGTATGACCGACTAGTCAAATGCATCGAGTTCCCACGTGAAAACGGGCATGTAGAATTAGCGGGAACGCGGCGAGAATCGCTTCATTTAAGAACGGTCGGCGTCGCTGTAAATGTTGCGGGGTCTACAGCTAATAAACGTCAGGCCGCTAATTCGCGAAGTTAACGACGATCGCTCGTTACAGCTTTACGATCGCTTGTAGTAGTTGGCCGGCAATCTACCCGTGGAAACTCGACGGACGTGGGCTGTCGATATATCGTGGCTCGTAAAACCGCTTTTGAAAACGTGGTCGGGCAGCTGCGACACGCGGGGCCCCTGCGCTCGAGCCAACCCCTCGAGTCGCTGGTCGTCCTCGAAGGCGCGTACGCGAAATTATTTTCGGTATTTAAATCCGTCCGTGCAGGCGAGACGAACCTTAACCGAGCCCGAGCCGTGCCGTGCACCAGCTGCGCGAGGCGAAAAGAATCGCGGGGCCGAATCGTGGTCCACACAGGCGCATTTATTATCCTTGGCCGCGAGGTTTCTTCGTCACGCGATCGCGAGCCTACGGTATCTAACTCTCGGCTCGAGCACGGTTTAAGTCCAGCTATAATTTACGGGCTGCGCCGAGCCTCCGCAACGGGGTTGTCAGATAAATCTGCACGGACTTCTCTGCGCCAGCTTCGAAGCGCTTCGGACGGCGCGCGCCGCCGTAGATCGCAGATCCACGCAAGCGCTGCCAAATTAGTCGATATTCTATTTGCCGGTAGTCGTACCGCGTACCTGCTCAGACCGATCTGCCAATTTCTATCGCGGTGCTACCGGTACGCGAACACTGTGTATCGCGGTCTGTATCGAGTCGCGTCCGAAGAAGCGCGCTTCCGTATAGATCATCGAGACCCGGAGGACGGAGAAAATCGTAATTTCATAGGTATATATAGTAGGTACGTGTACATTTGCGCGATCGAGCGATGATCGTGGAGCCCGAAGATAAATGGCGCGTATGGTGGGCAGGGTTAAGTTTCCTTCGCCACGCTTACGCGTTCGTGCTAATTGGGTGGAGTGCATTCCTGTTGCAATTACGTTACGCGCCTGCACTATCGCCAGGGACACGTATGAAACAGGAAATGGAAATTACAAAGTAGCAAGGCGCCCACGCTCGCGGAGAGAGATCTCCATTCGACCGTGCACTTTATCGAGCATTCGATACCGGTCAGCTTTCCAATCTCCTTGTATCGCGCCTCGATTCTCCGTGCAAATAAAATGCTATTGCACTTCACCGGTCGGAATATCGCTAAGCATCGATATATTCCAGGGCGTTGTGGGTAATCTCGCTAATTAACGAGGAAAACGCGCGTCTGGCCCGCTAAGTAGTCTGCGCCGCGAGGACGGCCGATTTTTCCCGATCTCGAACCAGGTAACGAGAGATCGCCGCGCGAACTGGATCGCGATCTGGTTCCGTGGTGGATCTCCGGGCGAAAAAAGAGATCTCCCCGAGAGGGGAGACCAGTCTGGCAGGCCGCTGCCACGCAGTCTCTCCTTCCCTCCGCGTCTCCGCCATCTCGATTTCCGATCCCCCTGCTCTTTTCGCCGGTTCTTCAGGTTTCTAGCTCTCCGGGGGACGATGTCGGACGAAAAAGCTGACCAGTCGCGTCTCCTTTTCTTCGTCCAACGTGTCTCTCGAACCCGTTGATCCAGCCAAGCGGGGCCATCGGTCGCCATTCAGGGGAAATCGGTACCCCGTTCATGCTGGACGATCGTCCGGACTGGACTGCGTTTCATCCCTTAACGTAGTGGAATTAGGACGAGAAAAATCGTCTGCGTCGATCGAATCCGAACTCGATGTTACCGATCCTTTCTATGGTATTGCCGATCTACTCTATGGTATTGCCGATCTACTCTATGGTATTGTCGATCTTCTCTATGGTATTGCCGATCTACTCTATGGTATTGTCGATCTTCTCTATGGTATTGTCGATCCTTCCTTTGGTATTGCCGATCTTCTCTATGGTATTGCCGATCTTCTCTATGGTATTGCCGATCCTTCCTTTGGTATTGCCGATCTTCTCTATAATATTGCCGATCCTTTCTTTGGTATTGCCGATCTTCTCTATAATATTGCCGATCTTCTCTATAATATTGCCGATCTTCTCTATAATATTGCCGATCCTTTCTTTGGTATTGCCGATCCTTTCTTTGGTATTGCCGATCTTCTCTATGGTATTGCCGATCCTTTCTTTGGTATTGCCGATCTTCTCTATGGTATTGCCGATCCTTTCTTTGGTATTGCCGATCCTTTCTTTGGTATTGCCGATCTTCTCTATGGTATTGCCGATCCTTCCTTTGGTATTGCCGATCCTTTCTTTGGTATTGCCGATCTTCTCTATGGTATTGCCGATCCTTTCTTTGGTATTGCCGATCTTCTCTATGGTATTGCCGATCCTTTCTTTGGTATTGCCGATCCTTTCTTTGGCATTGCCGATCTTCTCTATGGCATTGCCGATCTTCTCTATGGCATTGCCGATCTTCTCTACGGTATTGCCGATTCTTTCTTTGGTTACAGAAACACGCGTGACGCACATACGATACAACGATTCGCGAAATCACAGCAAATTTCGCGTGCTCTGTCAAGAGAACGTGACTCCCGGCGTACGAAGACGCGTCTCTATCCATAAAAATTGAATTGCAAATTGAATTCGCGACGAATTTCGATACACGTCCGTTTCGGAACCCATCGAAATACTCCGAGGTTTGACGGGGAGCGATGGGATCGCTCGTTCGGAGATTTTAGATCTGTGCTCGGTCTCTCGGGGTAAGTTTACCGTGACGTTCGACGACAGAGGGTGTCTTGGAGCGGAACCTGTCGTTGGAGTACACCGCTATCCGATACACGATTCTCAATGATTATCTCGGCTTTATCACGCGCTCGACGCGTTTACAGGAATCATTCTCGATCGCGATTGGCGTGCAGGTTTTCAGAGATGGAAAGGGAGCTCGGATATACCCCCAGGACCGACGCGTGTTCCTCGTTTTTCCAACGGAAGCGAACAAGACACCGGACGCTTGTTTCTCCCTCGAGGAACACGGTGGAGAAAGATCGCGGCACGGAGTCGATCGGCATTGATTTCGAGATCGTTTGCACGCTCGGGCGGTCGTTTAATTGAACCACCTACGGGAGAGACGCGGAGAGAAAGAGAGAGAGAGAGAGTGAGAGGAGGAGAGAGAGGGGAATGGCGATGAGTACCGGTTCTGCGGCCACGTAGGCCCGTTTTAATTTATTATCCGGCCCCGATCTCTCGGCTAATGGAATGCCCGGCGTGGCTCGCGGAAAAGCGCCCGGCATTTCTATCCACCTCCGTCTAGCCGACTTTCAGCGACCACTGCTTTTTGCCTGCTGGCTCTCCTTGCGTCGTGATCGAATCCGCTTTGTCCCGATCGACTACGATTCGCGTTATCGAGGAATAATACGCTATGGGACGTGTCGGTAATCCGTCTCGGAATGTTGGTCGATGATCGAAGGAAGATCGAAGGTGTTAAACTGTGCGTTTGTTTATGGAAAACGTTCTCTGCAGGTGCTAGGGAAATTTGCGGGGACGAGTTAACACGCGTCGGTAGTGAACGAACGTTGGTCGCGAAATGAACGGTAATTGTGGTTTGTCTCGTCCGATGCGAATAAATGCGAGTGAAGAAACGTCTAGAGATATCGACGATAATGGCGATAGTAAATAACGAATGATTAGTTTGAGGTTAGAGTTAATTCGTCGTGTCTGGTTAATGAGCGCCGGGGAAGAAAAATGGCGGACCGCATTTAGTACGTGCAGCTTAACGGCAGGGGGCACCACGTGCATCCGTCGAGGTGATCAGTTCTTCGGTTCAATTTTTGAGGTTAGCTAAAGTGTATCGATATTTTCGATCCGAGTACCGTTGAATTATCGGTACAGAAGCGTAATCGTATCCACTTAAGACTTCAGTTTTAACCTATCGCCGGACAAATGACTGGTAGATGGGAAAATGAGAGGGGGAAGAGCTTCAGAAATATTAAAAAATTGGTAATACGCTATATTAATGCTCAACATTCGGGTCGTGTTTTCCCTGTCTTTCTTGATTTCCATACAGTTTTTAAAGGTATTAAATAAATACGCATGTATGGTTTTAAAGCGTTGCATTTTTCCGTATTTGTATTGAAATTTAATAAAAATTCGAGCGAATTCGAGCGTGCCCCGCCTGTTAAGTGTTACAAGAAAAATTATGAGATAATGCAGAATTTTTAATAAAAATTTGGAAGATCGTTTGGGCTGTGCCCACGTTTAGGGTTAAACGTATGGCACACAGTACATCGGTAATCGTAGATTTAGCTCTCTGTAAGCTGTCAATTTACTTTAGGCCAAGCTACCGGCTTCCTCGCGTGATCCCTCGACATCGGAATCGGAAAAATGGCGTCGAATTTCGTGGCGCGAAGGAAGAAGTAGCCTCGTAACCCTGTTGTCGTACTCGGCGAATGAGAGTCGGAACATCGATGGAAAAAACTGGTCGTACAGCGAAGCCAATCTCGTCTGTCGCGTTCGATCGCGCTTCCGCGTAGAAACGTCACCTTTTCCACGCCAGCGGGGCCATCGCGGCATTCGGTTTATCGGGCAGCTGCGAGAAGATTGCACCTCGACTTCCGCCCGCAGATACCGGTCGCGAATAATCGTTTCGAGCGGTTTTACGCGTGTCCGCTCCTCTTCTGTCCTCGGCTGTCGCGCTCCCGCGTCCTGAAAACTCGCCGCTTCCGACGATTTACGACCCGCCCAAGGACCATCCGCTCTTATCCTCCTACGTCTCGGAATCGCCGGATACGACCTTCCACCGAAACTCTTTGCGGAATAAATCATCCTCTCTTCGGACGGTTTCCTATTCGATACCGAACTACCTTTGATCCTTAGACGCGAACCTAGCACGCGTGATCGTGAATGAAACGAATGGAAAAGGAACTGAATATCGAAGGAACGGAGGAATGGGAGACGTTGAGGAATCGATTGCGCGTGTATTGGAAGAAAAATCACGGAGACGAGTGGATAAGATGGTAGCGTTGAATTCGAAATTTCGAACGGCAGTGGTTTTAGATTGCGATTTTTATGGGTTTAGTGTTAACGATTACAATAACTTATTAACACTGCCCTATTCACCGAGATTTCACAAAATCGGGAGAATTTTTTTAGGGGAATTTTTTTAGGGGAATTTTTTTAGGGGAATTTTTTTAGGGGAATTTTTTGGGGGAATTTTGGAGAAACTCTTGGGGAGATTGTGGGGAGATTTTGGGGAATTTTGGGGAATCTAGGGGAATTTTAAAATAATAAATCGAGGGAAATCCTACGAACCATGGATATCCACGGTAATAATGGATATAATAAAATTACCGTTTACCACGATACACGCGATACTGAAACGGATAGATGAGAGTATTTAGCTGTATTCATCCTGGATGAAGGGTTAACCTTCGGGCTCCATGCGATATATAAGTCCCATCCGTTTCAAAATTCCCTTTACAATTAACGCTAGAATTACTTCAGTGGGTACCTAAATATAGCAGACATAGATAATAGGGATTTTAGTGACGCAACGAAGACGAGTAAATATATTAATTATAGTTCTAATTTAACACGAGACGACGCTAATTTGTTTAAAAGCAGGTGCACGTTCTTAGCAATTGCGAAGAGGAAAATTCCGTAACAAGTCGTTTGGACTGAATTGGTAGTTGTTAAAGTAACGGTGTGACACTGCGTATACTCTCCTGCTATTTCCGAAGTTCATCGGACACGCGATGGTACCCCGTGTGTGGGGACTTCGTAGCCAGGCGGCGGGTCGTAGAAACGGGCCTGCGACCAGCAGCGACATTTCGAGGGGTGCAATACATAAAGGCGGACAATCGTTAAAGGCGCACACGGTCGGTCGCCGCAGACTTTACGACGTTCCCGCGTCATAACTCACCGGGGGCCAATTATTGCGAGAACAATGGCTTTTTCTGCCGTTTGGCTATTACGGGACATCGGGCGAGGACGTCGTCTTCGTGGTGTAGCCTCTCTGTTCTACACCGTTGCCTCGATGTCGTTCCGGTCGTCGTGGTCGTCGCGGAGAACGGCGCACCGCCGCGCGTGTTGTCCGCTCTTCGCCCAGCTTTCATCCAGTCGCCACGTCCCCTCGTTTGCATGGCGAGTGCGCGCGGAGGGGTAATTGACAACCGGTGGCTGTCGCGAATTTCCTTCGCGTTTAAAAAGGAAAAGCCGCGATGCGTGCCGGGACGCCGCGTGGACAGTGATTCACGCCGCCTACGTGTTGCTAGATCTACGCACGCCTGAGTTCGCGAACCCCCTTGAAATTGATGGTAATTCGAACAGAAGTTGCTCTTCGGATCGTAAACATGGGAAATTTATATCGGAAAATTAAACCTCGAGCTTACTACGCGAAGATCGATATTATTCGGGAAATTTTCGAGAATAACAGAATAACAGCTCTGGAGGAAGAGAGCTGCAGAGGTCGAGTCGACATGGCAACCGTGGCAATTTCGATTGTATTCAACGGAGGAGAAGTCTCTCATTAAGAGGAAGGATCGAAAGAGAGCGTGTCGGTTCCGTGAAATTTTTAATGGACGATGATTCCTTTAAACGAACCGGGGGCGTAGCTTCTCGTACCAGCGGATCCTTCCTCCGCGTCGGCTTAAAAATAACTGCACCGACAACCCCGCGACGTTTGTCGACACCTTTGTGCCCGCCTCCGGTGGAAATTGCGCCGACGATGGCTTCGGGGAACTCTCGTCGAGCGATACGCCTGCGATGAAAACGAGTCGTGACTTCTGAGACCCGCGCGAAAGGGTAAGAAAAATGGCCCCGCTGCGAAAAAACGGTCACCCGGAGCAGGAAACCGTGCGAGCTGGAGCATCCGTTTCTGTCATTTCCGTTCTCCGAGATACGGTGGTATATTTGCCACGGGATCTTGGCAGGGATTTGTATACGGGAACGTCTCATTAGCGGAGAGGAATCGGTGAAATCGAGTGGTAATCGAGGGAAAGCAGATAGGTGGAATGTGGCCAGGACGGGAAACTTCAACGTTGAACCTATCATGACTGGTCAGATAATCAAAATATTAAATTTTACAAATGAATATTTTATATTTATCCGATAAAAAGAATAATTTTTATTTTTTCATTAATAAGATTAATGGGTTTTCCATTTTTAGTTGGATTTTATTCTAAAGATTTAATGATTGAATATTTAATTTTTAATAAAATAAATTTATTAAGAAATTTTAATTTAATAATTGGAACAATTTTAACTATTTCTTATTCATTTCGAATTATTATAATTTTATTAGATAAAAATTTATATTTTAATTTAGTTTATAAAAAAGAAGATAATTTAATACATTTATCAACTTTTAAAAATAAACTCGAAGTTTACCGCGTGTGTACACTACCGTTTAAAAGTTTAGAAACACTTTCGAAGGGAAGAGGAGATTGGTGTAATTATAGTTTCTTGTTTTTAAGTTGTTAAGTGTTAAATCTATCAGAACCCACTTGGGGTGTCTTTTATATTTTTAACTTTGTCGCATGGTCACTCGTCTTTGCGATTTTTCTTTTGACTTCGCCTATTATATCGTGCGAGACACGTGGTATGGATATCGGGTCGAACATAAACATCACGGGCGAGAGACGTGGTTTGTAAATGTCCAGAACTAGGTTGATTTTTGTCGATATTTTTTACTCAGTTACGTGTTATTCTTCGTTGACGTGTGACCCACGTTGCTGCTGACTATGGTACCGAGTTATGGGAACCTGAATAACAAGGCAAGGGATTAATAACTCGCGTTCCGTTTTTCTAAAGTTTTCTTATTTTATTTCTTGGTCTACCGTTCATGTGATCAATCACGATAGGTTTAGGGTTGATAAGAAAGTATTACACATGTTCTTCCGATTATATTTTCATACTTGGTCTTCATATCTCTAAACGATAGTGCTTCGTTGCTTTCTTTGCAGATATATTTCGTCTCGTTTCACGAATTTCAGTTCTTTCTTCATCGCCAATTTGACCGGTCATGGTAGTGTTAAATAGTAACGGAGTCTCTGAAGACAGAGCAAGAGAAAGAGTCGACAGTAGTTGGACTTGGTTATGGAACTGTTCAGACGATCTTGCTCGCTGTTTCCAGCGAAACAATCGAAACTTTGTCCCGGGCTTCCGTCGAGTTTTAATTAATTCCGAAGTTCCAGTCTGTGTTGGGGAGTTCCAGCCCCCTTACTTGTATCGCGCAATAGCAAAGTTGGGCGTTGCGAACAATTCCGAAGGAATTCCGCGACTTCCGGCGAGGTCTCGCCTGAAGAAAATTCGCGGCTCGAGGCGATCATGATCGCGGTCGGGAAAAAATGGCCGCGACGACGTTTTACCATCCGACGTCGTCGATCCTTTTGCGATCCGCTTGCATGCCAGCGTATAGAGATCCCTTCCCGTTGTAAATCTCGCGCGAGCGATTACCATGGATCGCGCGTAGCTTCCAATAAACCTCGGCCGGGCAGCATCGACTTCGATAACGATAAAAATGGCCGCGAGTCTTCCTGACCGGCGAATTTATACGCCGTATATGTATTTATACGTCGTATATCGCGGGGACACATAGCCGCGGTCCGCTGCGAGTCCTGGATTTAGGGGCGTTATAAACGATCCTCGATCGCGGAGGCGCGTCGTAAAGCGCAAACAATCTCGGGGTGCGGCTGAAATTCGCGAGGGGGGTTTCTTTGTGCCGCGTAAATCGCCCCCTGTGCCATACCTGTTATTTAAGAAGTCGCTGTCTATCGTGTAGTATCTTTGAATTTCGCTACAGACACGGCTCGAGTCTACGAATTCTCGGGTTCACGAATACTAGGGTCCACGAATACTAGGGTTCACGAATACTAGGGTCCACGAATACTAGGGTCCACGAATACTAGGGTCCACGAATACTAGGGTCCACGAATGCTCGGGTCCACGAATGCTCGGGTCCACGAATGCTCGGGTCCACGAATGCTCGGGTTCACGAATGCTCGGGTTCACGAATGCTCGGGTCCACGAATACTCGATTCAACAAATTCACGAATCCGCGAATGCTCGGATCCACGAATGATGGAATCCACGAATGCTCGGATCCACGAATGATGGAATCCACGAATGATGGAATCCACGAATGCTCGGATCCACGAATGATGGAATCCACGAATGATGGAATCCACGAATGATGGAATCCACGAATGATGGAATCCACGAATGCTCGGATCCACGAATGATGGAATCCACGAATGCTCGGATCCACGAATGATGGAATCCACGAATACTCGAGTCAACAAATTCACGAATCCACGAATGCTTGGATCCACGAATGCTTGGATCCACGAATGCTTGGATCCACGAATGCTGGGATCCACGAATGCTCGGATCCACGAATCCACGAATCCACGAATCCACGAATCCTCTAATCCACGAATCCACGGAGACTCGAATCGAGGTCTAAATAAATCTCTCTCAAGCATCTTCTTTTTATTCGAAATTCCGTGATCGTCGCTTCGATCTCTTAATTTCTACGAGACGAGATCGAGTTATATAGGTCAGTAGATTAAACTGGTCCATTTTCCAAGGTACTTGGCTGGTATCGGCGCAGAAGGGATGGGGAGGTCTGGGATCTCTGTGAGTGACTCAGAGGAAAGAGATTACGTAAACGACCAAGGCGATAGAGAAGTCACGTCCCGCGGACAAATGAGTTTCGTCGCGATAGACGCGATCGAGATGGTGGTTCGCGTAACTTATCCTCGGGTCGGGGGGTGCCGTTCACGCCGTGGCGTCGTGTTGATCGAGACGCCGGGAGAGATCGGCGTGTAACCGCAGCCCACGGAGAACAAGAGCGGCTGTGCTCTGCCTATCTTTAGAACGACTGGCCGTAAAAATATTCTCAAGGATCTCCGAAGGCTCTCTCCCCCGGGGAGGAAACGCGGCCGGCAAGGTTGAACCGCACGACTTTTACCCCGTGGCTCGTTCTAAATAGCGCTCTTAAGCGCGCGCACAAGCTGCCCGTCGTGAAAAATGCACCTGAAATAAGATTACGACCAAGCCTCCGGGGAGGCCGCGCCAATACGCGCGCATAACCTTACGAGATTCGCGTATCCTTTTCTCGCCTTGCAGAATAAATTTCGCAATTTCCTTTCAACCATGCACAGATGAATCTCCTAGCTTAGCAGAGTACTGCTCCACTGTACTTTACCGTGAGTAATGGAAAACACGGATCTTTCCTGCAGAACCTCGCAACTACCAAATTCGCCATCTTTCGTCTTGCAAAATAAATTTCCAAACATTCTGTCTCGGTCCGACGAATTTTCTCGGGTAAATATGTTCTCCCGAGTTTATAGATCGGACACCACGACGCCTTCTTCCTGAATTCGCGACGCTGAATAATTCGCATCATCCGCGAATACGGACGTGTACATCTTTAGCCAGAAAATGGTCCAAATGAAAGTTGGAGTAAAATTTATTTCTATGGAGATATAAGTAATGGGTCGAATTAGACAAATAATGGGAAAGAATATTTAGCTAACCCCGTTTCACAGTCTCTTATGATGATGAAAGATATGTAAATCGAGGAACATTCGCGTAATCATCAGCTCCCATAAATTAAAAGAGGGAGAACGAACATCTAATATGAAAACTGTCAGAACCCTCAATGGGGTTACGATGAAACTAATAACAACACCCCTTTGCACTCGCGCAGGGGTGACTATCACGGAACCTCGAAAACTTTAAAAAAAGCTTCGAATTCTTATATCCAAAATTCAAAAAATTATTTAAAAAGAAAAGTATTTAAAAATTCGCGTTTCACGTCTTCGATCAGCCCTTTGCCCTCTAGAGGCGAGTTTCAGTCACGATTAGATAAAATTTGGAAGATCGATATTAATTAACCCTTTGCGCTCGGGAGACGCATCTCAGTCGCCATTTGATAAAATATCGAAGCTCGATATTCCTAAATATGTCGAATTCCAGATAATGTAACGGTGTACGAGGTATTGAAATCAAATAACTCTACGTGTTAATTATCATACGATTTCTTATTCCTGCTCAGAAAAATATCCTCAGCTCCGTAACGGAACATCTTTGACCCCCTATCCTTCTTTGATCAAAAAGTCGTCGAGTGCAAAGGGTTAATATATCAAATTTAACCCTTTCCTTACGGCAGTCCGTGCTACGAATTGTGCACTTCGCATGTCGGTAGTCGTCGATGTTCGAACTTACGTTTTTCAACTCTACTTTGGGATTGTCTTGTATGTACACTTTTCTAACTAAGAACTATATAACAACTGTTTTATCGTATTATACGAAAAACATGAAAATGAGTATATTGTATGAATATTCAGTAATTTACATATTTAGAAATTTTGCTATTATTATAAGTAAAAATACAATTTGGGGTAGTTAGACATGAAATTATAATTCTTAGTAATTTCATTCAGTATGGTAAATTCTAAAACAAGGATCAACGCAGAGACCCGTACACACTATAGTCGGCACCCGTAAAGAAAGGGTTAATGCAACGTGACAGTGTGCGAGGTATGGAAATCAAATAATTCTACAATTCTTTATTTACTGCTGAAAAAAGTATCGTGAGTTTTCTAGCAGAGAATCTTTGAATTTCTACTCTTCTCTAGCCGAAAGTCGAGTGCAAAGGGTTAATAGCTCGCGATTGGTGGATGGAGCGGATCATACGAGGCCATGTCCGAAGTGCAAGAACTCAGGCATTGAATTAGCGTTCGGATTCTCATGACGTAAATCTCGTCGACTACAATTTAGCGTCGTCGATCACCCGCGAACCGATGCTTCTTCCTCTTCACGTGAGTCATAGGAGAGTTCCCTTCTCCTCTCGCTATTCTGCTTAACCACGGCGCGAGGCGACGCGCATAAATATCGCGGCAGAAACACAGGAGGCTCCTCCGGGCATATTACCATAATGGTTGCTCGTTCCCCTAGCTAGTCGAAGGATAATAGATCCCGCGGCGGTGCCGAGCGGTCCGGGGATGCGCGCGCGCGTAAGCGAGCGAGCGTGCTGGCGCGTCACGGGGCCCGGCGAGTCGCGCGTGAATCTGCAATTTCGCGGCCGGGGCACGTACGCGGCGCGTCGGGGCCCGATACGCTTGCCCCGCGGAGCGAAATTACGCGTCCGCCGCGGATGATGCATCGCGTCGGCTGGACTTAGCGGGCGAGGGCGCGAGCCGATAATCCGACCGGTCAAAATCCGAAGCGACGAGCCGCGGGTAATAGCGGTAATTTTCTTTCCGGCTTGTCGCTGAAACTCGCTGAGTTATCGCTTTCCCGGATCGCGTTTTCAATCTCGCCCCGCGTCGCCGACCGCGTAAATCACGTCGGCCGCGCTTCGGGGCCCCGTCCACGATTAATAGGTCGGCTTTTGCCACGCAAACTGGTAAACTGCTCGTTTCGCCGCGCCCACGCGCAATTACCGCAAGGTTAATTCCACTTTTCTCCCGTCCTTTCTTTTCCCACGCGAATTTTTCCGTAACTCCTCCGGGTCCCGGGCGACCTGAACCCGGAGACCTGGAGTTTTAAAGGGGGGTATCGCGGAATTTTTCCTCGGGTTTTCCACGCGTGTCTCGAGGAGAATGGTCGGAAAGGGATGGTCGGTTCATAGGTGCGAGCAGCTGCAAAAGCACGAAGCGGAGGGGGTGTGGGGGTGATCGCGTGCCGGTGCTGGTACGAGGATGATAAAGAAGGTACAAACGACGGCGGGGCGCCATTTCGCAAGGAAACGTACGACATTGGCTTTTATGCGCGCAATAATGCGAGAGCACCGGCTGTCAGGTCCGTGTTGCAGGAAACGCCGGTGTTCTCTCGTCCCTTCGAAGGTCGTTATTTTTCTCAATTTCGCGAAGAGAAGAGTTGGAAGGAGCGGAAGCGACTGGGGGACAGAGGCAGAGCGAGAGGAGGACCCTGTAGCTCGTTCGCTTCGCTTTATCGCCGTGGACCGACGCCGTTTTTTACTTTATTTTATTTTTCCTTCTGCCCGGCTGAGTTACGCAACGTCGAATTATCACGGGGTCGTTGGTTTCGCGCGGGTAATCTCGCTGGTACTCGCTGCGACCAGCGCGCGATCGGTCTCGATAACGACGGGGACGCGAGAAGAATCACCGGAAGTCCTCCGTGTCTCTCGTTGGGCATTTTCGAGTCTCGACTTTCGGGCTTCTCGATTGCTCTCCTTCCACGAGCGCACGGTTTTCCCGACAAAGACGAGACGCGAGTTGGCGAGGATGATGGCTTCTCGCGGATCAGCCGTGAATAATGCACGACGACACGCCACGGCGAGAAACTGCTTCGCGTCTTATTTGCCGGATGACGCGAGAGGAAAACAGACGGCAGAGAGTGAGAGGAGAGAAGCGTGTGCAGGGTGTATAAAAAGCGGAGGGACCCCTTCCCCTTTTGCCCGGTGGAGTACCTTTCGTTTAATCCGGTTGAGTGCGACAAATCTTTCTGTCCTTCCTCCCTCTGCCCTCTTCCCCTCCACTTTCTTCTTTCCATTTCCTTTCCGCCCGCTTTGCCCCCTCGCCCCGTTTTCTTCCATTTTCTTCCATTTTTCTTCACCGTTTCGATACGCTGTGTGCCTCTCTTCTCTTTTACTCGCGCGTTCACCCCCTTAACCTCTCCCTCTCTCTCTTCCTCCGTCTCTCTCTTCCGCCTTGGCGTGCTTGCCCGTTCGAATGAATATTTAATTCTTACTTATCCGTCGCGCTGAGGACGGCGCGTAAGCGCGAATAAATAAGCCGGGGAACAACGCGAGGAGGATGTATCTTAATGGTAATCCGCAGACGACATCTGCGCCGTGTCTCGTGTTTTCTGCTCTCTTCACCCCCGCCTCCACCTCCTCCTCCTCCGTCACCCGGTTCTGGCCACATACGCCGCTGCGAATTCTTCGGTTCCCGTGGTCTCCGGACCCCCCGAGACACTTGGCTCTGACTCCGGCCTCGACGCGCGCGTAGGGATCGTCACGGGGCACACCTGTTCCCTCTGCGTCCGCTCGTCCCGTCGAGCACGTCAACGGCCTCGGATCCGCGGAACAGGAAGCGCGATGGATTTTTCGCGAATGCTCGACCACGTCTCGGGCGAATAACTCGCGCGTCCGTCGCGACGAAGGTCTACGGTCGCGCGAGGATCGCTCCGTGCCGCTCTGTGTGCAGCCCGTGCACGCGTACGTGCAGTGAATGGCATTGAGAGGTCTCTATCTATAGAGGCTAGATTAGAGTGCATTAGCCTCGCCGCCAGCCCGATGGAGATATCTTTCGCTCCGTTTTGCGTACACGCACCGCCACTACCGGCTATATTTGTAACCGCCTCGCGCGTTCTCGCGTCTTACGCTCTCTCCCCTCGCGAGTTATCGAGCGGATGATAACCGCCGCGAATATCTCCGCGCTAAATTTTACCACTCGATCCATCCTACGTTAGCTCTTTCAGTACCCAAAACATATTCCTGTCGAAATTATCCCGTCCCGTGCGATGTCCTCGCGACGATTTTTAAATTTCGCGGCTATATCGAAACTGCTATCTTAGGCTTCCTCTCGATCGAGGAAATTCTTTTCGCGCAGTCCGTGTCAGCGTGAACGAAAGACGAGATTTAAGTTGCGTAACGAGGATCGAGGCGATATGCTCGAGCCAGCCAGGCCGTTTCGAATCGCTGGCAGAAGCGGATTCGCGCCGCTTCAACCACGGCTGGATAATTGCGCGTTATTGGCGCGCGACCAGTTTGCGGTGTCGAGGTTGTGGAAGAAGAGCGAGGTTCGGTATCAGCGACAATGGAACCGGGACTGGTCTTAAATGTCAACGCTGGCCGATCTCGATCGCCGAGAGACCCGTTGATTTAACGCCTCGCTAGCGAGGAGGCTCTTCGTCTCGCGATCCAGGAAAAAGTCGCAAACCCACGCTGTGCCTCGGTTTCTTTATCCCGTCATCTCGATATCCGAGTCGAATTCGTATTTTTACGTTCAGCGACGACGAAATCACGATCCCGATTTTACGCTGAAAGGACGTGTCACGCACGTCGCAATGCTTTTGTCGCAGAATCGTCAACGACGTGGTACACGCGTCGTTAGGCAGTTGTTACAGAAACGCTGGACCGTTCTGGCACACGCGTCTTTGAATTTCTTGCCACCGCAAGCGATTAAACCGCGGAGGATCTTGACGCGCGAAATTCAAATTCAAATTCGAAATTCGGCCATCGAGAAAATGGCACCTGTAACGAAGCGTTTTAAGATAACTAGGGGATGAAGACTAGACGAGTCGAGGCTACTCTAGTTTTTTAGGCGTGAAAAACGAAACGATAATCGATCTTCTTTTCCCGTGGTATCGACTGGGTGCAAACTGGAGGAACACGAGGAAGGGTCGTTTCGCAGGCTCGTGAGACACGCCCAGCAATCAGGAACCGATCTCTCGAGGAAATTATCGTGTCTGGACCACCTGAACGCGAATCTCGTTACCCTACATTCCCCTGGATATAATGGCGACTGTGGCGAGGGAGGGGAGGGTGTAAAAGGGGTTGGTCCTTTGGTCGGAATTCTCTTTTCGAGTTCCACGTAGGTAGGGGTGAGCAGCCCTCTTTTTCGAAAGGCTGTGCGCGTTTTACCCTCGTTTGGCAAGGCACCGAGTACGCGAGCCGAATTTTCAGGAGCCGAATTTTCAGGAGCCGAATTTTCAGGGTACGCGAGTGGGAAAGAAACCCTCTATCGGGGGGCGGACTTCTTCTCGTGCGTGACTTTGTTTCGTCTTGAAATATCGAACGTAGAATCTCCACTCGACGCGAGTAATATAGAAATTCTCTCGTTACCCGTTAATTTAACACGGTAAACGCCACGCCGATTCTTAGGGATGGGTCCGCACGGCCCGAAAGGGCCCGCATGACGGCTAACTTTGGAGGGAACCGTGAAGGGAACGGCACTTAAAACGTGTTAATCACTCGGAATATATACTATCACTTGTTTTACTTTTACTTTGGTTTATTATAGTTAGTACGCATTTGTTCACCTCGCGTAGGGGGTTCCTTAGGTCTTAAGATACATATGATCTTACACGCAACGCTTATCCTCCCACACGGATGGATGTACTCGTGCTTCCATATACCTGTAATTTCGATACGTCGAATGGACGTGTCACTAGTTGGAAAAATTCTATTTTCCCTGATTTTTATATCCCCCTTTGTAAGAATGGTACCAGGATGGACTCGGGAATTCCTCGGGCTTTGAATCGAGTTCAACCCGAAATTTTGGTGGAACGTAACCAAGCGTTTCCACGTGTATATTGCTACGAGAGATGGATGTATACGCTCGTGCAATTACAGAAAATTTCATCCTCGCGTACGTCAAAACGCGTGGCTCGGAGCGCCAGGTTCACTCTGGATACCTGAGGGTCTTATTAAGTATTAAAACGTATCCGCTGTCGGGTTCTCTTGTTTTCTGGTAAGACAAGTCGAGATTAAGTTCCCTTCTTCGGTAAAAGTTTTCCGGGTTGGCGCAGCTGCGTCCCCGCAGTCTTTCCTAGACCCGATGGAATTTACATCTCCATCAAGGGCAGGCGTTTCAGCTTGGTTTAATCGGCGCCTACAGACCGATATTTCACGACCAATGTATAAAGGTAATTACGATCTCGCCCTCTCTCGAGTCCTAGACGAAACATAATTAATAAAATATCGAGTCAAAGTGCTGGCAAAGCTTCTTATCCGGGAGTGGCTCTCCGAGACTCGGCTAGGGGGGTGAGTTGCCGGCAAATCCGGCCGTTTTCGCGTCATTACCGGATTTTCATGGTGGCTGCGAGCGTGCAAAGCCGCCTTTCCCGACCTTCCATCCTATAATTCCGTCTGGCTTTAAGCGGAGGAACTCGCGAGTTTAACGCGCGCCATCTTAGGCAGATGAACCCCCTCGGGGGGTAACCGGTGCATTTTCTCTGGCATTTAAAGAAGCGTAAAATCTCTGTAACCCACGCTGCTGCACTGGTCCAAGCGGTTGTGCAGAGCGGTTTCCGGGAGATTCGCGGCGGATTACGAACGCGACCGGGTTAATTATGCACTCGCGCGCGTGTTCCGCGCGTTCCTGACCACGTGCGTGGCTTAATCGCCTGTCGTTACACCACGTTGATTCCCTATGGCCCTCCTCCTCCGATCCCTAGGCTGCAGCTGGACTACGCTGCCTGGACGTATTGCACGCGTTGGCGTAATTTTAGCAGCGGCCAGGGGTGGCTTTATATAGTTCTGCGCGAATTAACGCGGCGCAAATCCGGACGCGGAAAGCCGCGCGAAAGGAATAAAACCGGCGATGCGAATTTTAATATCGCGGTTGGCAAATTTACAGGCGTCTCTGGCAATTTTCGCCAACGTTCGTCGTTTTCGAAGCTTGATACTTTATACATGAAAGAATGGCAATTTCGCGGGGGTGAGAGAGAATGGGGATGAAGAGGAGAGAGAGGGGGAGAGAGATCCCTGATGGAAAGGCGGTGTCTCGACGTTAATTTATTTATTCAGCCGCCGGGGCTCGTTGCGCGATTTTTGACAGACAGGAGGTAACAACCCCTGGTACGCCGCGGATTTGTTCCTCGGGGGTAGCCGCCCCCCTCGGCCTCTGCCGGCTCCCGTAGGAAATAAACGGCCGGAGAGCAATAACTGGTTTACGCCAGGAAAACCGGGCCACCGACAATTCGTCGGCGTGCATTATTAATAACCTTGAATTTGGATTTATTGCCTCTGGTCCGAGGGTTCCAACCTCCACACGGGGGATGCTTCCTTTTTTCCACCCCTCCGCCTCGCTCTCGCGATTACTCCTCGTTCGCGCCTGGCTGGCGCCCCCTTCCACCGATCTCCGATAATTAATCGCCCCGAAATTAGGAAATTTGTCAAGAAACCGGAGATGCTATTACGCCGGGGCGAGTTTTCGAATCGCGCGCGCTTACCGTGCAAATTAATTTTCTCGATCGGAACGAGTAGCCCCGGTGCGTGTAACTCGGAATGGAAAAGGGAATTTTTAGGGCGAGGTGGTGAGAGAAATCGCGAGATCGATCCCTCGAGCACGGGGGGGGGGGGGG
>NW_016912342.1:216308-231565 GCF_001483705.2 Eufriesea mexicana
GGGGGGGGGGCGACAGTCGGGTGTTTAAAGGGCACCGTTAATCACGCGAGCCGCTGAAGGTTCGATGAAAATCTTATCTTAAACGGGTAATTAGACGGCCCCGCGGTTCAGTCGAGGCGCGTGGGGTACACGAGGGTTTAAATGCCGTTTCCACGCCTCCTTGCATTATCGAGAGGCACGCGATACTCGCGTCCCGCGGTTATTTATAATTTTCCTCGACTGGAATCGCGTGGCTCATGAAATGCCCACGCAATTAGGTGCCCCGCGTTCGTCGGACTCGTCGAATGGTAATTTGTCCCGTCGATAGTGCCCGCCTTCTAATTCCAGCCCTCCTCTGTGATCCGCGAGGGGCTCTTTTGCCTAGGGGTGGAGGGTGCCGTGATTGGGAAAAAGCTAGTCGTGGGAATCGGAGATGGCGATAATTAAGCGATCGAGTCCGACTATCGCGCACGAAGTTCTAATTTATCTCGCGACTTCTTTCCCGTCCCCGTAGGTCCTTAAAATAGCGGATCTTGTTAGCGATATTTTTCGCGAAGCAGTCCCAGCAGGGCTCGAGGCTCGGGACTCGGTTCCGAGCGACAGCCGGAGAAATTAGCGGCGGCGAGCGGGTAATTCCTCTTCGGATTTCTGCTGGACGGCGGCGTGTGCATGTCGGGAATGATTAACTCGGTACTCGAGGTGTGCGGTCCGGCAATTAGGACGATTGCCTCTACCTCTGATCTACGCAGCGTCGTACGTCTTTTTAGCCTGCGAGACGCTCGTCTTCTCTCTCGGAGGATCTCTCCCTCGCGAGGGGAGTGCGAGTCCTTCGACTCGTGGATTTAGTCGAAGTTTTGCAGGTTTGTAGATTTCTTGCAGTTCGAGAAAATTTATTTATTTATTTAATAATAATTTACGGGTAGTGGAACCCATTAGTGTACAAACAAAAAATAAAAATATATTAGTTTGTTAGAGGGGGAAAGAATATAGGTTACGTATAGTACAAATGACGATATAGTTGATATAAATAATTTGCTTAGAGATTTAAGATTTAGTTTTTAAACGAGGAGATACTATTGCCAAAAAATTGAAGGTTTCATGAGAAATTGTTTGCAAGAATGCATATTCTGTTGATGGGGTCTGCTGATTCAAATCGTGCAGTATTACGCTAGTCAGGTATAGATATGAAATGTATCGTTTTTGTGAAAAATGTGAATTTTCGGATGTCATTATTCCACAGCGGTACTTATTATTCGAAATAAATCTGCAATTAGGGCAATAATAAAACTCTAATCGTAAATATCTCAAAAACTATCGAGTAGTTATAATGGTACTTTATAATGGTACATTCTCTTCAACTGGATGACTAATTCCTTAAACCTGCAAAGTTTCACCTAAATCAATGATAGTGGATCTGCATTTCTCATTCTAGAATTGCTGTAGAATATACATCATCACTGAACAGATTAATATAACGACAACAGTGCTTTGGTGTTAGATACACTAATTACCGTACTGTCAATTATAAATATCACTAGCCATAAGCGTAGTATACATAGGTTATTCTAGAATTTCTTTGGAATATACATTTTCATTGAACAAAGTCGTCCAACGGGGCTACATTACTGTGATGATGGCTGTACTCGGTACTGTGTTGTCAATTGTCAATATCTCTTCGGATAGTGGATCTGTATTTTGTCATTCTAGAATTGTTATAGAATTTAAATCATCATTGAACAGTTTAATCCAACGACTACATTGCTATATTGGTGGATGTAATAAGTAGTGTACTGTCGATTGGATGTATCTCTAGCCATAACCGTACTATACATTGATTATTCCTTGCACTGTCCTTGTCAGTACAAAACTGCAGAGAGACGTGGTGCGATAATAAATTCCTGAAAGATATGGGAAGATCAAAGGTGGTGTTCATTCTCTACACTCATTCCCAATTCACAGATCGTTACAATCCTCAATAAAAAGACGCGAATCCTTCAAATAGACATTTTTAACTAGCATCCTTCGAACCTCTACCTCCATCAGGAAAAACCCAGACCTCATATACCACTCCATACAATTCACCCCGGAGAAAGAAGCCCGAGTCGAGGAGACAACGGCTACCTCTTTACGACCAACGTCACACTGCTCGCGGACCTCCAAATCGCTCAAAAAATAGTTTACGTTCTTAAAACGACGTAAACCTTCGTCCGAATTCTTCCTACGATCGACAAGAAGATTCGGACGAAGCATATTGGTCCTTCGAGCCGGATACTTCGGCATAAATTCAAATCGATGAGTACAGTGCGGTATAGTGAGTGCGTGCAACCCAGTTCATACCAACAAGCAGCCAATGGCAGCAACAGACGAACATATAAAAATACACGACAGCAAGAAGACAGAGACAGTACAAGCATCAAAACGACACCACGATAGAACGCATATCGTTAATACATCTTGCAAATTCCTGTAAATATCTTGTAATTAAATTATATTTAAAACGTCAAAAAAATAGTTTACGTTCTTAAAACGACGTAAACCTTTGGCTAAATTCTTCCTACGATCGACAAGAAGATTCGGACGAAGCATATTGGTCCTTCGAGCCGGATATTTCGGCATAAATTCAAATCGTCCAGTACAGTGCGGTATAGTGAGTGCGTGCAACCCAGTTCATACCAACAAGCAGCCAATGGCAGCAACAGACGAACATATAAAAATACACGACACCAAGAAGACAGAGACAGTACAAACATCAAAACGACACCACGATAGAACGCATATCGCTAATACATCTTGCAAATTCCTGTAAATATCTTGTAATTAAATTATATTTAAAACCTAAAAAAAATAGTTTACGTTCTTAAAACGACGACGTAAACCTTCGCCTGAATTCTTCCTACGATCGACAAGAAGATTCGGACGAAGCATATTGGTCCTTCGAGCCGGATATTTCGGCATAAATTCAAATCGATGAGTACAGTGCGGTATAGTGAGTGCGTGCAACCCAGTTCATACCAACAAGCAGCCAATGGCAACAACAGACGAACATATAAAAATACACGACACCAAGAAGACAGAGACAGTACAAGCATCAAAACGACACCGCGATAGAACGCATATCGTTAATACATCTTGCAAATTCCTGTAAATATCTTGTAATTAAATTATATTTAAAACGTCAAAAAAATAGTTTACGTTCTTAAAACGACGTAAACCTTTGGCTGAATTCTTCCTACGATCGACAAGAAGATTCGGCCGAAACAGGTGGTCCCCTCCTTTCGTAAGAATATTTGACTAGCCATTGGGAATATCTCGCGACGAGTTCGCGAGCGTGTCTCCTGTACCAGAGCTCGAAGAGAACGGCCGTGTACGGTGATCGGGGGTGGCGTCGCCACGAGGGCGGCGGATGCTCCGCAAGAAAGCGGACTCCCTGCCGCGAGAAGCTGCACATAACTCCGCGGACGACGTGGCGCGATAAATTTAACGAGGGGGCCTACTTTCCACGAGCAACCCTTCGCGAAGGATAAGCCCCCGTGTACGTGTGCGTGTGGGGGCGGCGCGCATCCCGGCGATCTGGCATTCCGTGTATTCGACCTTTCGCAAACGCACCCGGAGCAAGAGGCCATCCTTAACCTCTTCGGCGACGCGTGGCTGATTTATAAGGACAAGAGAAGGCCCCGAACCCTCGGCTCTTCCTCCCGCGTACTCAGCGGGAAGGACTCCGATGCGAAGGCAGCCGTGTACGCGTGTACACTGGGTGTCCAAAGTGTTCTTCCCGTAAATCCAAGCCTCGCTTTTCCCTCCGAGGCAGCGTTGCGTAATGCCGAACACAGGGTTCCTAGGGGTGTGTGGTGGAGTTTAGCAGCGTACAGGTAGAACGGTGTTGTTAGCTTTTGTTCCAGCGAGTCGGGGCTCTTAAAAACGATGTCGTCGATACCGACGCTCGTTAATCAGGGGTAGTAGAAGAGGGTAGCTCGAGCGAGTGCTTCGACAAGAAAGTCGGAGGTTACGGGGATTACTCGAAGCTGTCACGCGTTCGCAAGTACCTTCGGGAATTTTCGCGGGGTCGAAGACGAGCTCGTCGGAGGAACACCGTGTACGCGGAAGTTACACGCAGCTTCGTTGTTCGAACACGATATAGCGAGGTTGTAAAGTCGGTCAAACGTCCGAGTTCACGTGTTCTCCAGGTGTCCCTCGAAACCCGAGAAGATTCGAAACCCTGGTATAAAGTATGGTTCAGCCGTGGTTCCGTCTTCCATCGTCTTTCCTTCTTCTTTTCGTCGTCGGTGTTTCTTCTGAAGTCCAGGCTTACTAATTCTTTATTTTTTAGACACGCGATATATTTCGTCCTGAATCCTCTTCGTCTACCGGTTTCTCTTCCGTCCACTCGCATAGTTAATTCGAATCGCTCCTCGAGCTCTTAACCCTTTTACTCCTCGGACGTTGTGTGACGTCACGCTATGATATGGCTGCCGGATTGCGATAAAAGTCCATAGATTTCAAGCTGTTGGATCTTGGAAAATTTTTCTTCAACGTGAACCAACTGTTCTAACGTGTCCTGTCATCTCTGTCAAATCTTGTTCAATTTGTTAACCCTTTGGACTCGAAGATCTCTTCGTTGTGAAGATGCAATTCGTAGCTCTTCTTAGATTTTTATAAGCTCACTCTTTATGCTAAAATTAAAAAAAGAAAATCGTGAATTTGCGTGAGAAACGAACGAATAGAATAATTTTATTTTTGATGTTCTTGATATAATTATCATCATCCGTTATTTAAGTTATGACATTGAAACAAACGGTGACCGAGAGTCACTCGAGTGCAAAGGGTTACTATTTTACACGCGATACTATACTGTGTTTATTGAACATAGGTTACTGACTAGAAGCTATGGCATCCAATCACGTAGAGAAAAGTTAGGTCTTCATCGACGAGTTAAGGGTTCAAATCGTTTTGGCCCGTTTCCTCTACTACACTCCTCGAGAGACAAAACGTTTTTCCAAGAAGACTCGTGAAAAAGGAACGGCTGCACAGATTGTATTTTGTCATGTCAATGTCATCGTAGGAAAATAAAAGACGCGCTACCAACATGCGTCGAAGCTTATTAATACTAGAACTACCGATCTTTAATGGGTACCTAACTATAACGTGCACAGATTATAGTAATTTCAGCGGTACGATGAATATGAGTGAATATATTGATTACAGTTCTTTCTGAACATGAGTCGATACCAATTTTATTTTTAAAGCAGGTGTATGTGTTCGGTGATTGCGAAAAGGAAAATTATGGGACCATTCTGACTGGGTTGGTAGTTCTAGTGGTTAACCCTTTGCACTCGAGAGGGGCGCCTCTCAGTCACCATTAAATTAGACTCTAAAAATCGATGTTAATGAATATATCAAATTCAAAATTACCTAACGATGCGTGCAATGTCGAAGTAAAATAATTCTACGTCTCAATTTGCATGCGATTTCTTCTTTGCCATTTTAAAAAAATCCTCGACTTTATGACAGAAAATCTTCGAATTACTATTTTTCTGTATCGAAAACATCGTCGAGTGCAAAGGGTTAATAAAATGTTGGACAAGTGTCCAAAGCCTTCAAGCTTCCAGAACTTTCCTGCAGTCTTCTCACATTAGAAAACAGTAGAGGGTTCTTATAAATTAAAACCCTTTTTTAAATTCTTTGCTCTCCGAGTCTGTTCTATTTCGGAGTGTCCTCCTCCACCCTCGAAATCTCGAGATATGGACAAGATCGATCAGTCATGCTTCTCGCGTTTCACGCCTGGCTGTAACGTGCTTTGTGGTCGTGGCGTAGATTTCCAACCAAAATGAAGCAGTCCCTCGCTCCCTGATCGACCTTTCGAGGCTGTAAGAGCCACGGAGATCGAGATGAAAAGTCACCCCCTGGCGGAGAAACGACCCCGGCAGCCGGTTTTTAATTTCCACCGTGCTTTCACCGACCCGATGGTATATATCAATCAACCCTGTCGAGCCGATCGGACGAAACGTTGGCACACGTTTCACGCGCGCTCTCCAAGTGGCCGTCTCGCGCGTTTTTGTTGCAATTTATCGCCGCGTGTCCCCCTGCTGGCCGCGACAAATGATTTTCATCGTTTGATGGATCGATCGCGATAACCCGTCCGCGAACATCTGCGTTCCGATAGAACGCGCGTGGAACATTCATTTTTACGCTTCGATTGTCCCCTGCTTTTTTCCGCTCGCGATCGCGCGATATTTTTCCTTTTTCCACGATTCCTTCGGGAAGAATCTCGTCGCCTTGGAGCGGAGTTCCTCGCGCGTGCGATTTGCCAGTTCGAATGCCGGATTAATTTCGATTCTCCGATTAACGCGTGCAGAGAGCATTTGGCTTTTCAAAGCTCGCCTGTCTTTTGTCGTCAAACGAAATCGACCCTCTCTGCCGTTCACGCGGACCAGTGAACCGGCAATCGAGATAATAAAATGGAAAAAGAGCCGTGCTTACCCCTAATTTTGATTGACTGCCTCGTCTGGCTGTCCGCCGATCGAATCTATAGAATATCCAACCCCTGCGTGGTGGAAAGGCTGAACATAAAATTTTCATCGTTTCGCGTTAAACGTCGCTGCCTCTCTCTCTCTCGTTTCTCTCTTTTTCCTCGCTTTTTCTCGGCTAATCGATAAAATGCATAAAATACGAGGTATCTTCGGGATGGCCGTGGCTGCTCCTCTGGCACCGGTGATTCTCGACGCCGTATCTAGGGGACTGTTTCAATGACGCCAGTCACACGCGCGGTTATCCGACTCGAATCGCGGAGGGTTCGCGACGAGGCTGTTGCCAGGCCTCTTCCCTTCTCCGCCTCCTCTCCGTCGCGTGTTCCGCGATCGTCCCGCGATACCCGGGGCCACCCTTTCGCGTGCATGAAAAATGCATTCCTTTATCTGGCGTTCACGTGTCGCATCGTTGCAAACCTTCGTAATTAATTCCACCGACGCCTCTGCGCCCGCTATATACCGGGTGTCCTCTTCAAATTCGGCAATCGATCCCCCCCCGTTCAAGTTACTCCTACACCCCTATATATGTGTGTAGAAATACGTTTGGCAGGCAACAGAAATTAGGATGTAAATATAAAAATGATTTATTATAAACTAATTCTAAACTTATTCCGAGCTCTAATGACTCACTGACTTTCACTCTAGGTTATTTCTCTAAAGACTCTTCTCTTTCATATCCTTAATATATGTATTGATACATAGATATAACATTTAGATATAGTTTATTATTATTTAGTATTTAGGTATGATATATTGGATGCTTTGGGAATATAGTATTGTTGCATATTGCCATATTAGAATGTCAGTATATTACCATATTTTTACATTAGTGTGTGCATTGACATATTAAAATATTAATATATATACATAGGTATAGTATATTAAATATAGTACTATTACTTTATTATTAATTTACTGGGTAAAATATATTAGTACATTGGGTATACTGTAATAGGCATATATTAATATTATGTACTAATATATATAACAATATATATTAGATATTAATGTAGGATTGTTAGGTGACATTAAAACAACGGTGGTAAATAATAAAAATAAGATTTATCGTGAACTAATTTGCTTATGACTTTATACTGACTGTCTCGTTTCACCCCGTTGCACCCTTATTTAAACCTAGCACTCTGTTTTCTTCTGTACTCATACTCTCTTTCTCAATCGTGCATTTCTCACGCACTCCTCGCAGCCTCCCTCTCGGTGGGGCACGCACCTAAAACACTCGGACGCATTCCTAGACCTTCACTCTTCACTGCCATAAATATCCAGTAACCATTGCCAGTGACCAAAACAGTGCCCAGAGATTTGATACAGAGGACGTATATTTACGCCTTCGTAGTGAAAGGATTAATCATTTTACACTTTGCCCACGAAGGCAAAGCTGGAGATGGGCGAATAACGTGGTCCGAATGATTACGCGAAGCACTGGTTCGCGTCTGGCGTATTTTTCGTCTGGTTGAACACGGTATAGATTGGACAGGCGCGCACGGTTGGCGAAAATTCCCGATCGAGTAGACCTCCCCTCGCGCCGTGCATAATTAACGCGCAAGGGGCGAGTTCGCCGACAGGGTAGCGGAAGCCACCACCAAACGCCGAAAGAGAGAGTCCTCTCGTGGTACTGCCAACCTCCGTCCACTCGAACGCGAAGCCAGAAGCCCGAATTCCAATTTTCCTTTTTCCAATCGCAATTACGCGTAATCGTCTTTCCACGCGGAAATCGAGAGTAAGCCGCTTAGCCGGGGATTACCGGGAAAAATCTTGTAAAGCGTCGGGACGCCGAGCCTTCGCCCCTCGTTTCTAGTCTGCGAATGACTACCTGGCTTCTTTCTTTCCCGCTTTTAATTCACCTTCCTCTCCTCTTTTGTCCCTCCCGCGCGGAATGCATTTGACGCGCGATAAACCTCGAAGAAGTCGACTTCTTTCGCCAACGCTCCCCGGGGGTGGGTTTTAATTTCTCCGCTCCCCGGTGGTTGCTCCCATTGTCCCGTTGATTTATCGAACTCCTCTCGTGGCTCGTGGACCGAGTGCATCGAATACCACACCCCGCGTAGCTCGACCCGAATTATACAAAACCGGAGGAACCCGGGAAGAAAGCGAATTTGCGTCAGGCTTTCTTCCAGCGCGCAACCCCTCTCTCGGCGGAACTTCCTCTCGCGTCTTCCATTATTCCCGATATCGAGACAGAGTCTCTCGTACGTCCATCAAGCGCCACCTCGTCGGAATTGAATTTCATCGGGCAACAAAGAACCCTCATTCGGGCCCGTTTAAAATTCCACCGTGGATTGGATGCGTCTCGCGTTATCGCCCGGGAAGAATAGTTTTCCCGGGCACCCTCGATAAAATTCGAGCAGCCAACGACACCGCGTCTCTCGTATCGCTTGTCAATAATATTAGGGCCGCAATTTCGCTCGGAGAAGTCCCGTCGGGCGTTGTTCGGCCGATATCTGTCGGTTCCCTTCTGTTTCCCCGATCCTGCTGCCACTCGTATCATCCCCCTTCGCGAGGATCGCGCGGAGGGGGTTGAAGCACGGCGAGGGGACCTCGGCGGGCAGCAGGAAGAGAGCGCCGCCATCGATTATTTTCGCGCGAGGAGAAAGAAGCAGGGTAAAGAGGGTTTCTTTGTTCGATTTGTCGTCTTCGTTGTGGAACAGACACACAGTGTGGGTCACTTGCATCGACGGGAAGTGAAAAGGACTTCGCCTGGATTCCCTCGAGAGATAGGGAACACGACCGGTCTTGGGGGGTTAGGGACCTCCTGGAGGAACGTCTTATTGTCCGCGTGTCTGAGTCGAGGGAGCAAATATCGGGGATAATACGGTATTAATTAATACCTAGGCAATAAGACGGAGAGAACTCGGTGGCCTTTGTTCGATCACGGCGTATCGAACCGCGAGAGGGTGCAGCGCGGGGGTTGGAGAACAGGAAACACGCTGGATGGATCGTCGGCATTACCATTTTTCGATCCGCACTCGACTAGTTCCCCCGGGAAATCGTAAGTGGTAGAAAATACGCGACAACTCGTCGCCCATTGAAAGCTAAGGCTACGATCTGTCCCGGAGAAATCGCGGGTGGGTCTCCACTGGGTCGTGAACGGGCGCGTTAAGCCCCCGGCCGAAAACGGGGGGACGTCTCTTTAGCCTGCTCGCAGAGAATCGGCATCGATTATTTTCACGCGTGAAGGAGCACGACGGGGAGAGAAAAGAGCTTTCTTCCTTTCGAGAGCGACAGTAGGTCAGTCAGGCTTGTGACACACGGTCGACCAAGGAAGAAGCAGAGGAAGAAGAAGAAGTGGAAAAAGAAGGATTCTCCCCCTCGAGGACGAGGGAAAAACGAAAAAGTTTTCGCGCCAGGCGATAGAAAGAAGCGGGCGAGGGTGTATCGGGGGTGGATCGGCGAAAGGGGGAGTTGGTCCCGGTTATCGCGTCTCCAGCCTCCGCTGCACCCCCTCTCTCACTGCTCCTTTTTCCACTCGAGGAGACACGCGCCAGCGATGGCTCGGTACTCGCGTCCTTTGTCCCGAAGCTCGTAAATCCCTCGAACGGAGCTAGTCGCTCGAAGACGCTCGCGAACCCTCGCTACACGCGTTAACTGCTCGCGCAACGATCCACCCACTCGTTCGTTTCTGTATTTACGAGGACGCGAGAGGGGAATTGCCCAGCCTGGATGAAGTTCTCCAGGCGAAGCGGCATTTTTGTCGACAAAACACGCGGCAGCAGCCTCTCTTAATAAGCTTTCTTTGTGCCGTGCCGCTGTTGTGTACCGAGAGTTGCTCGGGTACGTTTGCTACTCACTCGCGGCTGTCTTTACGTCTTCGCCGGGATAGTTATCGACTGTTGTCGCGCCAAGTTTCATGGCAGTCGGCGAGCCAGCAGTGTGGGGCTCGTTCACGGAACTCCATAAGGAGAAACTTGTGCCACCACGGGGGGGACAGGAGAGGACTCTCTAAGCCTTCGCGAAGGTTGTCGTCGAGTTTGGGTTCGGTTAGGACGAATGGAGGTAACCGCAGGGAAAACGGAGGACTCCGATGACCATTTCTGCCATCGGTGATGACGATGAGGCATTTCGTGAAGATTCGCTCGGGGAAAGTTTGGGTTTCGCTCGGAGTGGATGTAACGAATTGCTCGTGCATCGGACGGGACAGGTCGGGATTAGAGGAAAAGACTCGCGAACCTTTATGAAGGGGGATTAGGGTCGAAGAATCCTCGAAGATTCTATAGAACTCGATAGCTCGTGGCAGTGGGCCCCGACGAGCGTAAGGTTTCCGGCTAGCAGTTTTGCTCCAGTGAACTTCTATGGTTCGACCATTGTACATTCCCTCCCATTCAACGTCCTAGTTTTGTAGCACACAGCTACGAGAGGTTAAACCCATAACGATTTGCGGCACCGGCCTACGTCCAGCGGCCTCCAACTCCGAAAGAGTCTCCGGACGGGAAATGAAAGATTAAGACCGCCGATATTTTCTTCTCCTTTTTTCACTCCGTGCCCTTCCACGTATATTTAGAGACGCTCTCGCCGTAGGGACAAAAGCGGAAGCAAACCGAGGCCGATCGTAACGAATTTTATGCTCGTCTATATAACCGAGCTTTATCGTCCCGGGACCTATGGCCGCTCGACTACGCCGTTAAGGTCTAAATAAGAGCGTCCTTGCAGGAGAGTCTTGACAAATCCCTGGGTAGTACGTTTTACTTTCCACCGTTTCTCTTCGCGTCTCTTCCCCTTTACGTGTCCCTTTCCGCTTCGTTTCTTCGTTTCGAAATTGCTTTCCCCGATCCGCCGCGTAAAAAGAACAAACCATCTCTGTATTTTCAATAACGTCCCCCGTTGCCGGTCATTTCCGAGCTGCGCTGCAACTTGGAAACGGTGGAATTTTATCCCGACGTGTGTGGACCGTCGTAAAACGTCCACGGCTGAACGTATCGGAGGCACTTCCGGTCATTATCTCGCGTATGGTTCCGCCGTGCGCGGTTTCAAGATGGAGTGCGCCGGGCGCGCCATCTAGGATTCTCGCGGCGTCGCTGAACTGCGACTGACGAAGAGAACGGGTGCCGCTGGATCCACGCGAAGGGAGAGTACCATATTTATCGAACTCGGTCGTGGCTTTACAGCGTTATAAAATTTACAGAAAAGCTCGGAAGCCTTGGGGTCGTTTACGAGTTCGTCGACCTTCTTTTCTTTCCGCTCGTTTCCTCCGCTTTATTATTTTCGGCGACGGAGCGGGCTCGCTGACGCGCGCGCGTGTACCCCGGGCCGATTTTTATATTTATTTGTACCGGTCGGTATTATTGAATTCCGATAATCCGCGACGCCGGCATCGTAATCCACCGACCGTCACGCTCCACCCCTTAGACGATACGCACCGATTTATGCCCTCCACGCTTTCGCCCCCCGCCCCTGTGCCCCCCTTTCTTTTTTCGCTTCGCTTTCCTTTCACCCCTTGGCCTTTTAGCCGCGGCGACGAAATTATCCGCATTGGACGGCGACCTTCGCCTCCTTCTTCCGGACTAGTCGACCTCGAATCAACCTCGGGGGTGAGAAATCCCTTGCAATCGTTCTCGGCTTTCTCGCCCTGTCCCGTATTTACCTAACGATCCCATCGATGGCAGTTGCTCTTTGTTTCCTCTTTGTTTCCTCTTCATTTTCTCCTCGTTTTCCCAGTATTTTCCCTGGCTATCGGTCGTTCGCCTCTTGTCGCGAGGAATTTCTCGTCGCGATTAAACGCGTTCTGGACTTTCTCACCCCCGGCGCCTGTAATTTCGACTCTGCCCGCCCTTAATTTCTTTGTCTGCTCTTTCTTCCGTGGAAATGATAGAACGGCGAGGTAGCTCGATTAAAAGCCGGCCCAGGGACATTAATTACGTATCTCAGGAAATTGTCTCTCGGCAAACAACCAAATCCGTTTTCCTTCGAAAGACTTGCGCGCAGGGGGTAGTAAAAAAGAATCGCGCCGACGAAGGCACAATGCCTCTGCCCCGGCATTCTCTCTCTCTCTCTCTCTCTCTCTCCCGGCTCTCGAGCCTCTAATCGAACTCGTAAAAAGTTGAAGTGCTTCTCCCACGGATCGACCCACGCGCGATCAGTTTCCAGTTGCAGCGGGAACGGCTGGAAAAGTTGCCAGACCAATCCAATTTATTTATTCGAGCCGTTGAAACACGAGGCCTCTCTCTTCTCTCCTCTTCGGCTCTGTGCTTCCTATGGTCGAGCTGCGCGGATGGACGGATGGACGTGTGGCGTTAGTGTGGTCCGTTCCCTTCAGTCTGGATGGACAGGCCAGGAAAGAGAGACCTGCCTCTCCTTTCTTTGCCTCGTCGAGTACCACGAGGCTCTCTGCGTACACCAACGAGCCTCCCTTTTTCAGCCGCTTCTTCGCGACTCGATCCTCGGGGCTCCTACTCTCCTAGGCTCGTCCTGTCCCTCTTTCAGCGGATCTTCCAGCCACTCGATCAACCGCTCGCTGTTCGTAGACGTGGCTACACGTTCGAAGAATCTTCTAGCCTCGATCGTGCCGATAGAGAATATTCAGGGACGATGGCAGAGGACTCGGGATCTCCTTCGCGTCGCTCTTCCAGGCGATCCTGTTGGCCTGGAAGATGATCAAAAACACATCGGACCACACGGTGGAAACATGGCAGACACGGTAGACACGCTAGACACGGTGAAGACACGGTGGAGAGTGGCTGGCGTGCAAATAGATTTTTAATCGAGGCCGGATCGCGAGTGCGGAGACGCGGAGAGCTAAACTTCGCAGGAATTCCTAGGGAACTGTAATAGGGGCTCGTGGGAATCAAGTTTTCGGGGATAAGGATCACGGGGTGTAATAAGGGATCGGCCAAAGGACGTGGTGATCCGACCCCGTCCTTGGCTTCTCGAGGGCTGGCGCCGCAGAGGATCTAGAGGATCTAATAGCGAACTTTGTGGACGTCGGGATTCTTCGAGCTCTCTGGCCTTCTTCTCTCAATTTGGGAATAATCTAGGAATAGGAAACCCGAATAGGCTTATCTGTCCGATAATTCGGAATCATTTCGTCCTCGTATCCCGAAAGGTTAAACGATCCGTGCTACGTTACGTCTCTTAGCTTCTGCTCTCTTGGTCCCAGGGTTAAAAACGGCAGGGAGAGGAGTATTTATCGCGGTTGTAAATGTCTGTTGGTCGAAAGCGTATCCCCGTCACCCAAAGAAAATCCTCCTATCCCGACCTTAACCTCTCTCTCTCTCTCTGCCCACTAATTTTCTCGTTACTCAGTCACCCGTTGCGCCTACACCGTGCCAATCCCTTTCTTCTCATTTCCTGTCGTCTCCGCGTAGAAACCTTCTTTCTCCCCTCCATCTTTCTTCCTCATTAAGAACGTGACATTTGGCACGTTTCCGTTCCAGTTTAGGAAGATAGCCTTCTTTTCCTATCGAAGACACTCTCAACCCCCGATTCAGCGCGCCCTTTGGCATATTTCCGCGCGTATCTGGCCCTCCGCGACCACCCCTGCGATCCCGCTGCTCGTAATTCTCGCTTCGTTCCGAATCCCAGCGAGTTTACCCTTTAGTCTGGTTGTTTCGACGTTATCGGTGTTTGCACGAGTCGGCAAACGGGTAATTCCGCGTTTAAATTATCGACCCCGACGACGGAGCCGGAAACGAGATTGCGCACGAAAATGCTTTTTATTCGGTTCATCGACGAGGCCTTAGCGTTTTATGCCTTCATCCCTTCTTACTCGTCGAGCAGATTTAATCGACCGTGTACTCTCTTCTCTCTCGAGAGAGGGAGAGAGCTTGTTGTCGAAGCTCGCTCACGATTCGCCGTTCTTTGTTGCAGATGGAAGACGAGGGCAATCATGGCAACGACGACACCAGATGCTTCATCCTGTCGACGCTGGCCGCGCTGCAGTGGTCCAGAGTATCCTGTGTCCTTTGCCGAGCACCCATGCTCGTTTTCGACAGGTATCCTCTGGTGGACGGCACCTTCTTCCTGTCACCGAGACAACACTCGTCCGCCTGTGCCGAGGTAAGTCGAAATTTCATCTCGTCAGTCCCGTAGATACTCCATGGGAATGTTTTAGTAGGCTCTCCCGCCCACGACTGCGAAACTCTAGTCACGTCTCCGCGAGACGGACATAGTCGAGGCGAGAGCAGAACGACCGTGAACTTGGACGATAAATCTGAACCGATATCCCCGCGATCGTTGTTCCAGGTTAAGGTGGAAGGTCGCACGCAATTCTTGTCCGCGGTGTGCATGAGTTGCCTGGAAGGCAGCGGTGGGCAGCCCGTGCGTTGTCGTTGCTGTACTCAGACGTGGGACGGGTCTAGCTTAGTCCTTGGCACGATGTACAGCTACGATATCTTTGCTGCCATGCCCTGTTGCACCGAGCGACTCAAGGTAGGTTCTCTCCACTCCCTCAGTGCGTCGTTCTCAACGCTGTCTTGCACGAATTTCCAAATTTCTTTTAATGGTACAGCTACCTTTTAGTAGAAGAGCATCGATATTAGAATGTTTAGGGAATTAATATATAACAATTCGAAGCTTTTCTTATATTTTTCCAAGCTCGGTGATACCATCGTTGTCAAAATTCAGAAAAGACATCCTTTTATTTAGATATTTCACGCGTAGTTCTAATCAAGGCACTTGGCAATTTTTGGCATAACTTAGACCATGGTAGGCTTTAGTATTAACACGTTCGTCGTTGCGTCACTCATATCTGGGTGACTAGTATGCTTCCGTGGGGGCCCCATCACCTAAATATGGGTGACGCTC
>NW_016912342.1:231576-239240 GCF_001483705.2 Eufriesea mexicana
TCTTGCTCGAGTTAAATAGGATTTTCAGCTGGATTTTTAAGTGGAATTTAATGGAATAAGCGCTGAATTATAAATATAGGATAGACAACGTAAAAATATGAAAACTATACACATTGTACTATACTTTTTATTAATTTATATTTAGGATAGAATATTACATTACACTATGACGCGTGGTATTCGTTAAAACAGTCTAAACACGTTTGTCGTGATTTTGGACAATTGGAACAGTAGGTCGTAGTGTTTTTACACTTTTCGTAATTGTCTGTCAATATGTTTGTAACTGGTAAAACTTTACCAAGTCTGCTACTCTGTTTTATCCTTTCGTTATTTGCAAAATGCAAGTTTGCTGATAGTAATTCAAAACGATTACAGGTAATGGAAAATTGTAAATAGGGTCTATTGAGCAACATGTAACGAACGGTGTCTGTACTAGACCCACCCGAATCATGAGTCCGATAACGTTCTAGCGCTCAGACAGTAGGATTTGGGCCCCGCGAGAAACCCAATCGAATCTCGTTGGGCGACGAACGTGTTAACCCATTCGAAACGGCGAACACGGTTCTCAGGAGCGAAATTTTTATTCTTTATGTTCATTTTTAATAAAAAAAAAATTTGTTTACTATGGAAATCACCCAATTCGTAAGTGAATTCGCATAAATAAGATTGCACACCGTGTATGCATTTCGCTCCTCAGAAAATATTTATTGCGAGGAGTGGATTGAACACCATGTTTGCAATGTAAGGTAAAATAAAAATACATCATTAAAACTGATAAAAATTTATTTCAAAAATAGTTAGATAATATAACATTCTTATTTTGCTTTCAATGATGAAGAACAGAATATAATGCAAAGAAAATTTTATATAGTAAAAAGTCGAAAAATAAAGTTGAATAATGAAGAAAATATTATAAAGGAGAAATAAATTTTTAGAAAACGATACTATTGCTGTTGGTGATAAATTTGAAAAATGGAATTGGACATATGGGTTCTTTCTGCATTGATATTTTCTAAAAATGTAGATTTCGAAAATACAAACGAAATGTTTTTTTTTTTTTTTTGGTTCGCAACAAAACCAGTGCCAAATTTTGTTTTTCTATACTTTACAGATACTATTAATTCAAAAAAAGACTTATCTCGACGACTACTTTACTCAGAATAACTGATAAATGCTCATTATTATTATTATTATTATTGCACACACGGTGTGCAATCGGTCTCGAATGGGTTAAGGCACAGAATTCGGTCAGGACTGCAAATATATCGTACGCGCATTTACAACTGCTCACTCTCTAGACTGTTAGAGCAAGTAGAATAACGTCAAACGTTACGTACCTGACAGTGTTATAGTCGCACGCAGACCCGAATATCGTGTACATCATGCAAAAGTAAAAATTTATTTCGATTAGTCCAGTTCCCCGTTTCCACATTTTCGTAGGAACACTTTGGAATCCCTCGCTAACGCCGGCATCCGCCTCTGTTACAGTGCAACAGCTGCCAGAAGCCCCTGATCTATCCGCACCAGCGGCTGAACTTCTACTCGGACTACAGCCGCGTATTCGCGTGCCCGCATTGCCGAGCCGTGGACGCCCACTTCGTGAAACCGCTCTCAGTCTGCTTCACTCGCGAGCAGTTTCAGCTTTATAGCCAGTGGCCGTAACCATTAGGGAACTTAGCTAACCGGCGTCTAAGCACCGCGACTGACCCGTGTCCCCTCTTCTTCGACCCACTGATCTCCCTGCTCCGGGCGACCTTGCTCTAGATCCTCCGACACTCGTCGCATCGTTTTCGTTCTTTCTCGCGACCGATCACCATCGCTGGGAAGACGAACAACGAGGAAGCAGAGGAAGAAGAAGGAACGCGAAAACGAACGGAAGAGGGTAGCGAAAAGCGCGCGAAAAATCTCCGCCCTGACACTCCGCCTCGCCGCTCGGCCTCATCCATCCCGGGAAACACCAGTTTTGTTTTCTATACAGACGATCGACCATTTCTTTCTGTTTTTAGTTCATCCTTCTTCGAGCATCTCGTCCAGTCGCGTCTTCCGGTCATCGGGGTAGCAGCAGTCTATTACGTTGAACACCGCGTTTTTAGATCACGAGAGGAGGATCGACGAAGATCTATGGATGATTTTTCATGTTCGTGCTCCCCGATGTCGGAACCTGGTATCTGGCTTAGATGCTTGTGGTTATTAGCAAAGTCGACGAAGAAGCTTTTGTCCTGTCACACAGCGACCAAGGTCTCGGATCTTGCCGAAACGATCGATGATCCGGGATCGAGCGGCAGGCGGAAGTGTCTCGGGGTCCCGGCGAGCTCCCGTAGCAGCGATAACGTTTAAGGTTTTTCTTTTTCAATGTCGATAGTAGGGTTTATCTATGTTAATTCAACGCGAGGGACGATGAGCCGCGACGAGTCTATACGATCTAACGATCGACACGTGGCAATCGACGTATCTCGACGGCGTATCGATTGATTCGACGGAGCTTAAAAGGTCTTGGCACAGGAATTCGAGCTAAGAATCATCGTCAGTATTATCGGTAAGGATAAATTCCCCCCCCCCCCCACCCCCCCCCCCAGGACTCTGTCTGTGTAGAAACGATTTTTAAGTTAGCCAACGTTCGCGTTTAGGAATCCTCGTTTAGGCACGCGCAAATTTCTCTCTAATTTTTTCCCACGTCTGCTCGCGTCCCATTGGCAGAGGCGCGTGCGATTAGTCGAATTTAACCGCGAGTGGAAATTCGCAGAAGGGTTACAGGATCACAGGGGCGCGTAGGAGAAGGAAAATTCGTCGTTAGTTTAAGGGAATTCGAGCAATTAGGTTTAAATATGATCGGACAACGATACGTCGTCGATTTCCGTGCCCGCGCGAGGTCGTCCCCCCGCGTATCAATAGTCGAATTGCGTTAATCGGAGGGATGCTAAACGGCAAAACTGCAGAAAAGTATAAACGAGAAACGCAGAATGGTAAAAATAATAAAAAAAGGAAAAAAAAATGAAAAAAAAAAAAAATGGTCAAACTTCCCTGTATATTATATAGGTATGTATAAGGAATACGCGCAGAAAAAAATGAAAAAAAAGATAAAAAAAAAAATACGAAAAAAAGGAAAAAGAAGAAAAAGGTCACTTGGAACGAAAATAGGGGGGAAGAGATATGAAACTATCGTTTGTTACTTAGATAATCGAGAACGTTGTTTTTTTTACATTTTATTAGTTTATACGTTTATGGCGGCCATGTTGATTTTGTTTAAGGATCTACGACTCATTCGATGGGTTTCACGTTGATCGGCAGGGCGCCCAGCGATCCTCCGCCCTCGGGATCCTCTCATCCGCCATTTTCCCACCCCTTTTCGCCAATTCCCAGCACACACGCGACGTTCCACTGGTCCACTGCCAATAATGACAACGGGCCCCGTTTACTTTCCTCGATCCCCCCCCCTGACACATCGTTCCCACCAATTTTCTCCTTCCGTTTCGATTTCTCAGGAGGTACTCGCAGGGTGGTCGACGGCCACGGGCGCCCGAAGTAGCCAGTGTAAATACGTAATTAAGCGAGAAAGAGAGAGAGACGGAACCACGAGTTCTCCGAGAAGTTGGCGAACGAAAGCTGGAGCGAAAGATCGTGTCCGCGAGAGAGAGAGAGAGAGAGAGAGAGAGCGATGGCGAACGTGTCGGAATGGATGAAAAGCGAAAGAAAGTGTTGAGAGAGAGAGAGAGAGAGAGAGAGAGAGAGAGAGAGAGAGAGAGAGTGAGAGAGAGAGAGGAGAGGAAAAATAAAAGAAAATCGTTTTTCTGGCGATGCTGGTCGTTGCTGTCCATCAATAGCGGCCGTCCCACAAACAGAAGACCGCCCACCGTTTTCCCATGGTAGTATAGTCGATCGTGTACCTTCTTTACGTTACTTCGATTTAAAAATATACTTAATCCATTTGTACGCCGGGAAGTATATTTAGGAGATTTCTATAAAGTCCCGTAGAAGTTTTTAGCGAGGACCCCGTGAAAACCCCGTTGCCTCGGCGCCCCGACGCGAGCTCTTTTCTCGCCAGACGGCGCGAGGGTGTGTATCGAGATGCAAGGCGATAGCTGAGATAGAGAGAGGATGGTGGGTTGCTTCTCGTCTGTTACTCGCTTTCTCGTACCCTTCCCTCGCCCGTTCGCTTCACCGGGGAGAGAAGGTTCGTGGCAGCCCCGGCGACACGGGGTTCATCTGGCCGAGCACACTTGCGCGACGATTTAATCTACGAGAATATTAGCGAGAGAGGAGAGACAGAGGGGCGCGCTAGTCGCCGGTACGAATGGTAGAGCGTATGGGAAAAACCGAGAGAGAGAGAAAGAGAGAGAGAGAGAGAGAGAGAGAGAGAGAGGGTGAGAGACGCGTGGAGGGTTTAAAAAGTGAAAAAGTTAAAAAAGAAAAAAAAAAAGAGATAAAAATGCGAGAGGAGAATGAGATAGGAAGATTCGCATAGGGGGACGCGCACGAGTTCCCGGAGCGTATATGCGCGCGTGCGTGTGTGTGAGTGCGTGTTCGGGGTAGAAAGAGTTATATACGTTATGTCCGCGTGGAACCCTTCCTTTTTGGGTAGCCGAATACACGACGAGCCGAAGAGTGCGTTATCATCGTCGTCATCCGATTTTTGCCACGCGACGAAACCGCGTTTCTCCTTCAGTTCCTTCGTTTCCTTTTGTCGTCCTTACTTTTCGCGCGTCGCGGGAGAGCAGAAACGCACACAGACACAGAGAGACAAGAAAGAAGACGATGTCGGGAGAGAGAAGAAGGGAGGATCGTCTCTCGTTACGTTTTTCTCAGAGTGCCAAACAGAGGGAAGAAAGATAGAGGAGGGAGAAGCCGGGAGAGGGTGAAAGGGAAAAAGGAAAAATACGAAATGGGAAAAGGTAACTCGGAGTCTGTGAGTTCTTTCGATTTATATACTTGCTTTCCAACCGGTCATTCGGCCCAGCGGAACACGCGATTTTCTTAGCTTCCTCGCTTTTCATCCGGTCATATCAGAGAGCCAACACCGAAACCAACCCGCAATCGCGATTTTTCGCTGTAGGAATTAAGAACGTCGACAAAACCCTGTCGTTGGTTCCGTTTTCGCGATTCTCGACGTTTAACGAAGCAGATGGCGTACACGCGTGGCGCGTGACACGCGAGACGCGAAGAAAATCGGTTTCCTTCGCGGAGCGCGCCCACTTTTTGTACTCCCTACCGTTTTCAATTTTCGCTACGTGGTTCGCGTCGTTGAACGCTTATAGGTGCCGAACGCGCGCGACACGCATATCGGGACATCCGTCGGCTCACTTTCAGTTCCTATCGCGAGTCGATCGACGCAAGAACGAAGGAAAACGATCGCGTGGATAGAAAGAGAGAGAGAGAGAGAGAGAGAAAATTCGATCCACGATCGATGGATGCTCGCCGATTTTTCGCGCAGTCATCGCGACACGGAATTATCCTTCGTTGCAGATCCGGCCGCGCGAGCGCCGATCGATCGGAGATCGGAGATCGGTCCCGCGACCATTTTGCGAGAGGCACCTGATTCGATTTGTAAAAATGATTAGTCAGTTTCGACGCGTCGACGTACCTATATCTAGGATCGTTAAGGGGAAAACCGCACGGATGGGAGAGCGTGTGCCGAGGGATCTCACCCTTCGTAGATCCAGGCTTTTCACGGCCGGTACACGGAATACGGGGGGGTAGCGCGAGCGCGTTTAGTTTCTGTACGGTGCGTCGACGCATAATGACGCACTCGCTCTGTAGTTGCTTAAGGCTAAACGTTAAAGCTAGGCTAAAACCTTTTTTATTCTCCGAGTAAAAGTAAAAGCTGTAACGATTTTCTACTTTCCGCCGATTACGCGATGCCCGCGCTCTGCGCTCGGCGCGGAATCGCGTCCGCGAACGGACGCCGACCCTTGTCTCTGGGAGGAAACGACGCACGATCGCGACGCTCGCGTTCTCCTCGACGAAACTACACGCAATTTTTTCCCCCGTTGATGAATCTACCTCGATCCAAGTGACCCCGGGAGGAGAAGAATCTTCGATCGTGCGGAAAACTTCCCTCGCGGAAACCCTTTCCCGCGGCCAGCCGATGCAATAATTTTTCGAGGCTCGTGGAAAAATGGAACCGATCGCCTCCGAAGCGTGTTTTCCCACCGCGACCATTCATTCGGCTTCCTCCCCCGACGTCCGTTCGCGTCGCGACGCCGATCCGAGGCAGCGCGATCATTTTCTATGCGAGTGTCTTTATAAACGAGAGAAAAAACAGGGGGGATTTTCGACGACACGGGGCAACCAGCACACCCAACCCCCTGTCTGTGGACTCAAGGAATCTTGCGTTTCCCGGTGGACGCTATGAGAATCGAATTTTGCAGCGGAAAGAAGCGGAGGTGTGACGGTTGTCGCGTGTTCCCCGTGCCCCCCGAATCGCGTGGATCGTCGTAATCGTGTCCGTGGATTCTTCTAATGATAATTAATCGAATAGCACATCTATATGGCACGTTGAGGGGATGGGTATAAGGGTTGTACGTGGTTGGGTGGGATTGTACACGACAAAGCGGGGAGGGGGGTAGGGGAGGAAGAGGAGGAGGCAAATGCGGAGGAGAAATTTTTTGCGGGAGGTGTGTCCCGAAGACGGGGGTTAAAGCAGAGAGGTTATGAATGGTTGAACTATGAATAGAGTTTAGCATATAGTCATTATGGAGGGTATAGAGAGGCGGCGTAATGAAAAGAGAGGTTTTGAAATCATCGATAAATATGTAAGTTTATTGGAAAACGACGGTTTTCAGATTCTAGTTAAGGGAACTTCCTTCGTTTCGCCCGTCGGCCGGCCCGCCGGTCGGCGCCCAAAGAGATATCCTTGAATTTCGTTGAATATTTTAGAGACTCGGCTCTAACTCGGTTATCGCTCGACGCTCGGCGTCGCGGATTCCTCTCTTCCTTCGCCGAAGCGGCGCTGTCGTCGCGTCGGATTCTCGCTAAACTAGCCCCCCTAGGTCATCGAGCGGTGTTTCCTCGTCGAAATGGCCTGTTGCTCGTCGAGTAAAGACACAAAGGGGGACGAAGGGTGAAAGAATTTTCCGTTGAGTGGAAAGAAGGGGAAGAAAGAAGCGAGTGATAGAGAGGAGGAAGGAGGGTGGTGGAGGAGGAGGAATCGCGTCGTGGAGCGATCGAGAATCGTTCTAGTGATAGGCTATCGTGTCGTATTCGTGGAGGAATAGGTGACGAAGGGTGGCGAGGAAGAAATGAGATGGAAAAAAATTTTATCCTGCAATTTATATATCGGTTGTTCTTCGAGGCGTTCTTTTTCACGCGGACATTCACGCGGTTTGAAATAATCTAATAAGAAGATGAAGCGTATATATATATATACATATGCACATGTATGTATATATATATATTATATATATATGAAAATGAATATGAAATATTATATATGAATCTACGTTTAAGGATCGGTTTTTTGTCTCTTAGTGTTTAAGGTTCTCTTTACAGCTGTGCTAGACAACTACAAGTATACATAAACGACGACATATTATATATATAAATATATATATATACATAAACGACATTACTACGGTAACAGAATTCACGCATATTAATGTATAAAGAGGAAAGAAATGGGGGTACGCGCGGCCAGTATGCGCGAATCGGTCGCGTACGGGGCCCGCGCG
>NW_016912342.1:244391-298013 GCF_001483705.2 Eufriesea mexicana
AGAGAGAGAGAGAGAGAGAGAGAGAGAGGGTGAGAGACGCGTGGAGGGTTTAAAAAGTGAAAAAGTTAAAAAAGAAAAAAAAAAAGAGATAAAAATGCGAGAGGAGAATGAGATAGGAAGATTCGCATAGGGGGACGCGCACGAGTTCCCGGAGCGTATATGCGCGCGTGCGTGTGTGTGAGTGCGTGTTCGGGGTAGAAAGAGTTATATACGTTATGTCCGCGTGGAACCCTTCCTTTTTGGGTAGCCGAATACACGACGAGCCGAAGAGTGCGTTATCATCGTCGTCATCCGATTTTTGCCACGCGACGAAACCGCGTTTCTCCTTCAGTTCCTTCGTTTCCTTTTGTCGTCCTTACTTTTCGCGCGTCGCGGGAGAGCAGAAACGCACACAGACACAGAGAGACAAGAAAGAAGACGATGTCGGGAGAGAGAAGAAGGGAGGATCGTCTCTCGTTACGTTTTTCTCAGAGTGCCAAACAGAGGGAAGAAAGATAGAGGAGGGAGAAGCCGGGAGAGGGTGAAAGGGAAAAAGGAAAAATACGAAATGGGAAAAGGTAACTCGGAGTCTGTGAGTTCTTTCGATTTATATACTTGCTTTCCAACCGGTCATTCGGCCCAGCGGAACACGCGATTTTCTTAGCTTCCTCGCTTTTCATCCGGTCATATCAGAGAGCCAACACCGAAACCAACCCGCAATCGCGATTTTTCGCTGTAGGAATTAAGAACGTCGACAAAACCCTGTCGTTGGTTCCGTTTTCGCGATTCTCGACGTTTAACGAAGCAGATGGCGTACACGCGTGGCGCGTGACACGCGAGACGCGAAGAAAATCGGTTTCCTTCGCGGAGCGCGCCCACTTTTTGTACTCCCTACCGTTTTCAATTTTCGCTACGTGGTTCGCGTCGTTGAACGCTTATAGGTGCCGAACGCGCGCGACACGCATATCGGGACATCCGTCGGCTCACTTTCAGTTCCTATCGCGAGTCGATCGACGCAAGAACGAAGGAAAACGATCGCGTGGATAGAAAGAGAGAGAGAGAGAGAGAGAGAAAATTCGATCCACGATCGATGGATGCTCGCCGATTTTTCGCGCAGTCATCGCGACACGGAATTATCCTTCGTTGCAGATCCGGCCGCGCGAGCGCCGATCGATCGGAGATCGGAGATCGGTCCCGCGACCATTTTGCGAGAGGCACCTGATTCGATTTGTAAAAATGATTAGTCAGTTTCGACGCGTCGACGTACCTATATCTAGGATCGTTAAGGGGAAAACCGCACGGATGGGAGAGCGTGTGCCGAGGGATCTCACCCTTCGTAGATCCAGGCTTTTCACGGCCGGTACACGGAATACGGGGGGGTAGCGCGAGCGCGTTTAGTTTCTGTACGGTGCGTCGACGCATAATGACGCACTCGCTCTGTAGTTGCTTAAGGCTAAACGTTAAAGCTAGGCTAAAACCTTTTTTATTCTCCGAGTAAAAGTAAAAGCTGTAACGATTTTCTACTTTCCGCCGATTACGCGATGCCCGCGCTCTGCGCTCGGCGCGGAATCGCGTCCGCGAACGGACGCCGACCCTTGTCTCTGGGAGGAAACGACGCACGATCGCGACGCTCGCGTTCTCCTCGACGAAACTACACGCAATTTTTTCCCCCGTTGATGAATCTACCTCGATCCAAGTGACCCCGGGAGGAGAAGAATCTTCGATCGTGCGGAAAACTTCCCTCGCGGAAACCCTTTCCCGCGGCCAGCCGATGCAATAATTTTTCGAGGCTCGTGGAAAAATGGAACCGATCGCCTCCGAAGCGTGTTTTCCCACCGCGACCATTCATTCGGCTTCCTCCCCCGACGTCCGTTCGCGTCGCGACGCCGATCCGAGGCAGCGCGATCATTTTCTATGCGAGTGTCTTTATAAACGAGAGAAAAAACAGGGGGGATTTTCGACGACACGGGGCAACCAGCACACCCAACCCCCTGTCTGTGGACTCAAGGAATCTTGCGTTTCCCGGTGGACGCTATGAGAATCGAATTTTGCAGCGGAAAGAAGCGGAGGTGTGACGGTTGTCGCGTGTTCCCCGTGCCCCCCGAATCGCGTGGATCGTCGTAATCGTGTCCGTGGATTCTTCTAATGATAATTAATCGAATAGCACATCTATATGGCACGTTGAGGGGATGGGTATAAGGGTTGTACGTGGTTGGGTGGGATTGTACACGACAAAGCGGGGAGGGGGGTAGGGGAGGAAGAGGAGGAGGCAAATGCGGAGGAGAAATTTTTTGCGGGAGGTGTGTCCCGAAGACGGGGGTTAAAGCAGAGAGGTTATGAATGGTTGAACTATGAATAGAGTTTAGCATATAGTCATTATGGAGGGTATAGAGAGGCGGCGTAATGAAAAGAGAGGTTTTGAAATCATCGATAAATATGTAAGTTTATTGGAAAACGACGGTTTTCAGATTCTAGTTAAGGGAACTTCCTTCGTTTCGCCCGTCGGCCGGCCCGCCGGTCGGCGCCCAAAGAGATATCCTTGAATTTCGTTGAATATTTTAGAGACTCGGCTCTAACTCGGTTATCGCTCGACGCTCGGCGTCGCGGATTCCTCTCTTCCTTCGCCGAAGCGGCGCTGTCGTCGCGTCGGATTCTCGCTAAACTAGCCCCCCTAGGTCATCGAGCGGTGTTTCCTCGTCGAAATGGCCTGTTGCTCGTCGAGTAAAGACACAAAGGGGGACGAAGGGTGAAAGAATTTTCCGTTGAGTGGAAAGAAGGGGAAGAATGAAGCGAGTGATAGAGAGGAGGAAGGAGGGTGGTGGAGGAGGAGGAATCGCGTCGTGGAGCGATCGAGAATCGTTCTAGTGATAGGCTATCGTGTCGTATTCGTGGAGGAATAGGTGACGAAGGGTGGCGAGGAAGAAATGAGATGGAAAAAAATTTTATCCTGCAATTTATATATCGGTTGTTCTTCGAGGCGTTCTTTTTCACGCGGACATTCACGCGGTTTGAAATAATCTAATAAGAAGATGAAGCGTATATATATATATACATATGCACATGTATGTATATATATATTATATATATATGAAAATGAATATGAAATATTATATATGAATCTACGTTTAAGGATCGGTTTTTTGTCTCTTAGTGTTTAAGGTTCTCTTTACAGCTGTGCTAGACAACTACAAGTATACATAAACGACGACATATTATATATATAAATATATATATATACATAAACGACATTACTACGGTAACAGAATTCACGCATATTAATGTATAAAGAGGAAAGAAATGGGGGTACGCGCGGCCAGTATGCGCGAATCGGTCGCGTACGGGGCCCGCGCGTACGGGCCCTTCTTAGGGATAAAGAAGACACGTCTTGTATATCTATTTAGCGATTAAACTACGTACAAGTTTTACATAGGAAAGAGAGGTGAGAACGCGTCGAACGATCGAGTAGCGATTTACCGAACAGCGCACACGGTGATCCTTCGTTTCCTCTTCTTCGATCTTCCCCGTGTACGCGCTTCGTGAAAACGCGAAGAACGGGAGACAATAAGAGTACCTTGCGATCGTTCGTAATCGTCCATGGGGGTTTCGCTGAAGTATATCGAGGAGAATACACGCGATTTCTAAAGGTAGAGAAACGCGGAACGAAAGTGAGATAGAAAATGGAGGAAAATGGAAGAAAATGGAAGAAAATGGCGGGTTGTGGGAAAAAAGATGATTTAATTGAAATCGAAGAGGAAATACCAGGTGGGGAACAACGTGCGTGTCTGATCGAGGAAATCGCTACGCGATCCTTCGCTGTAATCGTTTTTTCGTTTTAAAATGTCTGTGACACACACACACACATACACACGTTGCACACACTGGTACACTGGACGAATCCGCGCGCGCAACACGCGCGTGACACAGGGACAGCAGGTTACACGTATACCAAGCCATACATACACGGACACGTAGACACACAGGTGTACACAGGTTGATGTTCTTTCAGTAGTCGCAATTATGAATCGCCGAGCCGCGTGGACCGTGATCAGAAACGCGTTCGAGCTTTTCTTACAGCGCCTCCTCGTTAACGTTTCATCGAGCGGCACCGGCTCGCTCGTTAGTCCATTTTTAATTTCATATTCCCCTTTCTGCCGACTACGGTTCTTCCGTGCTGCGATCGCAGTTTCTCCTCGCCGAGATATTTTCGATTCCTCTGTATCCGTACGTTTCACGCTCTTCTCTCCTTCGTTTAACCGGCCAGCCGATTAATCGACGTTTCGTTGCACACGGTTAGGGAGCAGCTCGGTCCACCGATTCTCACGAGGATTCGTCGTTTTTCTTTAGCCACGAGAATGGATATCTCGAGTCGCGTTCGATGTTGCCAAGGAAAGAACAGGAGGAATCGACGCGAGGGACCGATCGGCACACGGGGGACGGAGCAGAAAGGGACGCACGCGAAATGGTGATAATTTTTTGTGATCGATACAAGCAATCGGCGTTCTCCAACGTCGATTCGCGATTAAGTAAAACGCTCGATCCGATCGTACGCGCGACGCGTCACCGTCGAACGAGCCGGCAATCGTCGTGGAACCACGGGGCACCAGACTCGTTGCCGCCATGTTGCGTTCCGGTCGTTCGTCGAACGCAATCGCGCGCGCGCCACCCCTTTTAGTTATTTTCACCAGGTTTCTTTTACTTTCGCTTGAAGCATAGAAATACATAGAATACGTTAGTCACACAGCGAGGGGCAACTCTTTCGTTTCGTCGACCAGTCGTACAACGCAACCCGGGGTACGCTGTCGGTCACGATTTATCGCTATATCGCATCGTAGGTTTCCTAGGGATTTTTTTGTAGACCTTAGTTTCGGTACCGAGGAACTTCGCGGTTTCCCCCACGGCTATAGCGCCTCGAGTACACCGTGATTTTTCTTATCTTTTCCGCTCCGTTCGCGCGAACGAGACAGATCGACGAGTCCATCGAGCACACGAGAGCAATACGATTTTACGTTTTCCCTTATTTTTTCGTCCGGCGATCCTGTTGGTCCATTGAGCCGAACGCGCCACGGCTCGATCGCGATGCTCGAGATATGATGTGTAATATTACCCACGCCAGTTAAACCAGGTTCGACTAACGTTCGTCTGGGGTCGGTTTTTGGTCGCGAGAGTCGCGGGTACGTCTCTGGGATTCTTCTCGAAATTGTACAAGAGAGAAAGAGAGAGAGAGAGAAAAAGAGAGAGAGAGAGAGAGCGCGAGATAGAGAGAGAGAGAAAGAGAGAGAGAAAGGAAGAGAGAAAAAGGTGAGGAATGTATGAAATAAGCGATTCTTGAGAAAAACTACGGATACCTTTAATACCTCAGAGTTATTATTAAATTATTAGAACGTGTTGTCGTCCATCGGTTATTAGAAGCCTCGTCCGAAGGTTCTCATCGCGATTGCGCGACGTGCCCGCGGAGCCGCGCGTTTTTCTCGTTTTCCAGCCCGGTTATTTTCAGGCGCAGAGACGCGGAAAGAGCGGAGGGAATGAATGGGAGCAGAACGAACGAGAGCGAAAGACGTTAGAGCGATGCGTGGCACGGGAATGGCAGAGGGAGCGTGAGAGAGGGTTGAACGTTAAATGGAAAGAAGAGGTATAATTAACGGGGGGAAGAGAAGAAAGAGTGAAGGGGGACGAGAGAGGGAGAGGAGAGTGGAGGAAGAGGAGGAGCATTTAACCGAATCGCGCGACTTGTCCGTCGACAAACGCGACTTTATCGAAAGACGTACAAAGTGAGAAAGATGAAGAGAGAAAGAGACAGTTGCGAAGAGAGGAGAGAGAAAGAGGAAGCGAGAGAGATGTGCGTGAGAGTTAAAGTAATTAAACGCGAACGTGGAACCGGAAGGGCTTCGTTCCAACTCACGGGGAAATCGAATGCGAGACGAGAAAAATGGAAGAGAGAGAAAGAGAGAGAGAGAGAGAGAGTGACGAGAGGAGAAAATGGAGCGAGAGAGGCGAGATATACATAATCCTGCCCCCGTGTGGAAAAATCCTTTCGGTTTCGCGCGTGTGTCGAGTCCCGATTAAGTTTGACAGATTATAAATCTCACTCCCTCCCTTTTTGCAAACGCTGATTCAGAGGTCACTGTTTTTTCCACGCCCACACGATGACGAAGAGTGCGAGAGAGAGAGAGAGAGAGAGAGAGAGAGAGAGCATGAGAAAGAGAGAAAGAAAGAGAGAGAATTGTGGAAAACGAAGAAGAAAAATAAAAAAAAGATTGATTATTCCATGGAGATCTCCTGTAAGTGATGCGTGTAATTTAAATGTACATTGCCCAAAAATATGGTGTTGTTATAATACTGAAACGTGTTACGAACGACGAAGAAATTTTATCGAGTGCGCTACTGGAGAGCGATTTTGTTTTTTCTCGCGGACGGCGTTTATGTTAACCCTGTTTCGCGCCTTGTCTCTCGACGCGATTTAATCCTACCGTTGATCCTTACAAGAGAGAAAGAGAGAGAAATTGAGACGAAGAAGAAGGATAGAAAGAATGTTTATTATCGAGGCAGCCGGAGGACTCGAAGAGGAAAGAGCCAAGAAGCTTTAATTTTTAAGGGAGAATACACGACATATTTAAAGAAAAGAGAAAAAAGAGAAATAAAAGAAAAATTACCCTCTTTCGCCCAGTCACGGATGTGTCCCAGTGAAAGAATTCTTTGGCGCGTTTTTAGAGAAAGATTTTTATATCGAGGCTGATCGGGAGGCAAGGCCGACGATCGCCGACCACGCAAATAGTACACACACCGGCTGTCTTTCACACTCCAACAAGGAAACCGGGTTCCCAGCGAATCGAGCAGGATCTACGATTTTTCGTCGTGAACCAGCCCCGCGCGGGGTGTGTCGCTCGGGGGGGCGGAAGCGCGTGTCTGTATATCGGTGCCAAATCACGGTTCGCCGGAAGTCGCTCTTACGAACGGAGCTTCCCGGACCCCCCGCAGTCGAAATTTGCTCAACCACGAAAAGAGAAGAACAAAAACCGAGCATCGTCTTCGTTTTGGCCCTTGTCGCGAGTTTCGTTGGAGGTAATTTCGCAAGGAAGAAAGCTGGTTTCTCCGAAGAACGAGACACAGGAGGAGACACCTCGAGCCGAGAGTTCACGAATCCTGGGAGCCCGGCCATAATCGAGTCGATTGGGGATAGGTTGGCTAAGGTACAAATGTACATAGGAACATAATGTTGTTATTTAACCTGTAACGCCTGTTCCCGTCTACCGTCTCTCGCGTTTCGGTCGAAAAACGAAGAGAAAGCGAGGAAAAGGGAAAAATATGGAGAGATATGAATCACGTCTAGAGGTTTAACGAAATTCCAGAGAAATTATAAGAGATGGAAGAAACGAGAACGATTTGCGAGTTTTCGAAACGCGAGAGGGAGGAAACGCGCGGGAAGGGTGGATTGCACGACAGAGAAGAGAGAGAGAGAGAGAGAGAGAGAGATAGAGAGATTGAGAGGAGGTTGAATAAGCAAATCGATATCACGGACGAAGGATCGATAAAGTTAATCGACGTGTAGCTGCGTAGACAATTGGTTCACGGCTCTTCGCGTTCCACCTTCGTTTCGTTCCAGTCGTCGTTGACCCCCTCCCGTTTCCATTTATTCCCTTTCACCCCTATCTACGTTCGTTTTATTTCCCCACCCCGTGTGGATGGCCCGGTTTTTACGAGCCGTGATCCAATCGATCGACGCTCGGCAAGAAGAGAGCGAGAGAGTGAATGAGTCTCGTTATGGCGGGAATGAAAGCGACGAGGAGTTCTATAGAGAAAAGAGAGAACGAAAGGAAGAGCGAAAGAGTGAACGAGAGAGAGAGAGAGAGAGAGATTGAGAGCGAGGGAGAAAGCGAGGACACAGAGAAAATACATTACATGTACACGTACAGATACATATAAAACTCTCGTACACGGCTTCTATTACTCGTCGCGCACGATGCTTCAATTTTCGCTTCGTTTTTGGTTTTCCATTTCTCTGCGTGTAGCGTGGTGTCTTCATCTGGATCCTCTCAGGACTAGCCACACCGCGATTTTTACCTTTTCGCTTTTACCCCAGCGTTTCACCCCGATCGTTCTTCCCACCCCCGAGTGTCCTCTCGAGGTTCTCGAAGCGTTCGAACGGGGAGAAAATCTCGGCTTCGTCCACGCGCGCGAAGCTCGAGGAGCTTGCGCGAGGATTACCGCGTGACTCGAGGATTTTCTTCGTTTTCGAAAATTCGCCGCATCCCTCGGCGGACACTCGATGAAGAAGAAAAGAAGAAGGTTAGAGGGGCACGGTGGGAGGAAAAGGGGACGCGAAACGCTCGGGGTACGAGGAATATCGGCGAGAAGAGGTTTGGATGAAGGAAGATAATGGATATTGCGCGTGCAACGATCGTAATTAAGCTTTCACAGCGGAGACGCGTAATTAATCGTTAGTCGGTAGGCCGCCCCCGAAGTATCGGAACCCGTTTACAGGCAATTTCCTCAAGGGGTAAACCAATGTGTCTGAATGGCGTGTGGATGTGCTATAATCACCTACTACTCCCCTCCCCTTCGTACATTTAATCGCGTTTTACTCTGTGTGTGTATATATATAGACCTACCATGTACATGTACGTATCGCATATATGTAACCGTGTGTATCGCTACTCCGTTCCCTTGTTAGTAGTATTTTCGTCATCTGCCGTGTTTCTAGGTGTAGTCCTCTTGGCAGAGTTCACGATTCTTCGCACGGACAATTGTACAGAGGTGCCACCCCTGTAGAAATTCCCTCTCGCGTCTGCCCCGCGAGAGAAGTCGGGGAAGCATCGACGTTCCCGAAGATAACTCGCAATTTTCCTTAATCTAGTAGCCGTAGAATCGCAATAAAGTTAGAGTCAGGGTGTATTATAGAAAGACGGGGAGACGTCGGCGAGGAAGAAGGAGTTTTCCTCGACGGGGAGACACCGGTAGTCGGGCGGGGGGCCCGGCGCGAGAGGAATTCTCGGGGTGACACGAATCGCGAGAGGCGTGGAGCTTCTCGCACGCGTGCGTGTTTGTAACACGGTTTTTCCAGCGTATACGTCACGACGCACACCTCGCGTGTGCAAAACTGCGACACGGATTTTGCACTTGCCGTTGCAAGTGGCGGAGGAAGAGAGAGAGAGGAGAGACGAGCGGAAGTATCAGCTTAGAATCGACACCAATTCACAGCGACGTGTTATTTTCCTTTCCTTTCGGTCGTGTTCCGTTTCTACGCGCGCGAATAATCGCGCGGATCCGAAGAGCGAGCTCGTTTCGTAGGATAACTCGGCGTTTATTTTGTCATCGGGGAGAGAGAAATCATCGCGGGGGAAGAAACAAGAGAAACTCGAAAAGACGAGAGAGAGAGAGAGAGCGGGGGGAGTCTCTCGCGAGAAAACGATAAGCAATCACCTTTTTTTATATCGGCGGGAAAAGCGTAATAATTAACGAGCTCTGCGTGTTGGTCGTAATAGGGTAGTCTTTTTTATACGTGTTTCGAAAAGGGGAAGAGAGAGAAAAGCAGGGATCGTCCATACCGGCGTGCAGAGGACGACGATCCCCGGGGCTCTCGTAACGATTTGATCCAGAGCGTAATTCAAAATCGGGGCATTTTTATTCGGCTGTGTTTTTTAAGCGGGGGGGTTGAGAGAGGAAATTCTGAGTGAAAAACGAAACGGCGAGAAAAAAAGAAAAAAACAAAGATGAAAAAAAAAATGGGGAAAAAATACATTCGCGTAGTATTCGATTAAGGCTTTCGAAATTTAGATGAATAATTTTTGTACCCTATTTTTTTAAGCGATCGCCGAGGCGATCAGGAAACGAGATCGGGCAAAAAGGGTCGTACGTTCTTTAAAACGCGCTAGGGTTTAGCTCGTGTTAAGTTTAGTTTAAGCGTGTAATCGCGTCGCGTAACGCAATTGGTAGTAGCTGTGTTGACGAAAGGGAAACGGGAGAGGACGAAGAGCAGGAGGAAGAAGAAGAGGATGAGGAAAAGAGGAGGAGAAGGATTGGAAACTTGTCAAGGACTTAGAGGTGACGGAGAGTCGCGCCACACCCGAGGTTCGAAGGAAGAAGTCGCGAGGGGGTCTCTCTCTCGAGATCCTTCGAAGGGAAATTTAATCGAGAAGCGCGCGTGTTCGCCTCTGTTTAAAGCCCTTTCGACGCGCGATCGAACCTCGGAGTTTTCGATCCACGCGAGCTTCGCTCGAAAGGGGTGCAGCAGCGTAGGGGGGCGAGAAACGACCATCGATCTCGCGTGGATCTCGCTGGCGCCGAGAACGATGGAAGACTCCGATGCTCCTCGAATCAGAGTAACTCACCGAATTAATTCTTAAGATCCGAGTACACGGGATGTGAAGAAGAAACGAAGCATACGCGTGGCGACAGAAGGACGGGGGTGTGACAGTGGAACGAGTACCATTCGCGGGGCCCGCGTTTTTTCTTCTAGTTATATAGTTCTTCTAACGCGTGTTTAGCTTGTACCGATTAATTCGTTAATTAACGTCGATTGTAAAGTACGCGAAAGGCAGGATGCAGGGGAGAAAGAGACCGATCGGAGGGCACATGGAAAGACGGGGAAGAAAAACGGATCCGAAGGCCAGGAGAGGAGGGAGGAAGGGTGGAGGGAGGATGTCGAGGGAGAAAAAATGTTAAAAAAAAAAAAATAAAAATGAGTAATAAGGAATCATAGTAAAACACAAGCATTCTTGTGCATTGCGAAAGCAAGAAAATAATCAATGCTGGTAGTGCGGACCAAACGGGACAACTGACAGAGGGTGCTTTGAAGCAAGGAAGGCAGCAGAGAAGGGAGGAGAATGGAAGAAGGAGGGAAAAAATGGGACGCGAAGGACGAAGACTTGTCGAGGCATGGGATTCGAGAAAATTGAGAAGCGAGGAGGGAAAGAAAGAGAGATGCGAGACTCGTAAAATTGCCGCTCCATCGGAAATCAACGTCTAGGAAACTCGTTCGTAGTGGTTAAAAAGGAGAACTTTTTTTCACGGAGCGTGCCATTCTCTCGAACGATTTTTACGAGAAATTACAAATTTTCGTTTCCATTTCTCACTCTTTTAATTCCCCCATTTCCCCCGGTTCGTTCTTTCTTATTTTTCTTTTTCTTTTAAATCATTTGAATTCCTCTTTTTTGACATCATTGACACGTTGACCAGTCGCACATCGCGACAGGTGTTTTGCAAGAACGCGAAATTGTTCGAGAGAAGAGACGCTTCACCGATCTATGATTGGCTACGTGGTATTCGACAGCGATACACCATTCTTAATATTTAAGGCTTATACGAAATTCTTCTATCAGACTCAGCGCGTTTGTCTGTCAGGGTCTGCCTGTCTCGTTGACGGGGGATATTTCTGTATCGATGTACGTGAAATCCATAAGGAAAACGCGTTCCTGTCAAACTTCCCTTTCTCGAGAGGCTTGGAACACCTCGCGAGTTACGAACATTTCTCCTGCCATTCATCGCCGCGGTTCGCTTCAAAAGCTGTCACTGCTCGTGACATTTCCTCGCTGCTTTCAATCGCGAAAATAGATCGTTAACTCTCGTGGGCCATTCTCCATTAACTTCTATCGAGTCCACGTTATTCGATCTTTGCTACGTTACTTTTACCTCGGATACTTTGTACTTTATCCGCATCTTTTGCTACACGAAGAACAATTCTCAAGACGATGAGCAAAAAGTAGAAATAGCGTGAAAGCTTCGGTTAATTAAAAAAGGTTAATTGAAAAAGGAAAAATTGGGAAAAATAAGAAATCGAATGGGGTGTTCCAGGAAAAGGGATCTCAAGAAGGGAGTGACAGCAACGACGCGTTGACCGATGATTTCGTACTAACGCGCATTCGATGTGGAATGCAATATATACGCGCAATTAATCGCATTAAGACGTAACTATAATCGGCACTGTCTTGCCGTTTCGACCGCCTAGGCTCTCACCCCTCGGAGAGGATGATGTCGCGAGTGGAGGAGCTAAGCGCTGTCAAACGGCGAGACTCGTATACATAACTCGTAGGTTACCCTTTGCTCGTAGTAATTAAATACTCGATCGAAGCTATCTCCCAATTTTTGTAGCTTTTCGCGAATAGTCGGTAAGCCCCGGCGCGTTCACGTCGCGATAAATCAGCGATCGAGGGAGGAAAAAAAGGCGGAACTCATTGGCAGAGAATAGAGAATAGAGGACAAAAGCGTGGGTATTTAATCGAGCGAGAGACTTCTATCGGCAGAAATTATTAAAACGAAGAAGAAGGTGGACTTGAACGCGCCCGGGTGATTAGTGATCTCGAATGAGTGGCGAGTGAGTGCGAGAAACGAAAGGATCTCTACCCATCATTGAATTTGCAGCCCGCCAGGAAGAAGGGAAATAAGAGAAGAGATAAACGGAGGAAACGGTGTATAGTAGCTCCGTTGACGAAAATCGTATTCCGGAAGCCTTTGCCCGAACGAATTCTCGTTGGCCAGCAGGCCACGACGCTATAGCTTTCCTTTCCGTTCCACCGCGTTCTGTACACGACTTTTTCGTTCGTCGACACGGGAGAACAAAGAGGGAGAAAGAGAGGAGAAAGGACAGAGGCGAGAGAAAGAGATGAGAGAGAGAGAGGAAACGAAACCCACCCCCGTTGTCCGCTGGCTGTCGGCTCGAGCCACTTTGTGTAAAACGCCGCTGCTTCGCGGTGGTGACGATCATTGCATTGCAAATGAAAGAAGGCAGCCGGACAAAGGGACGAGGAGGAAGAGGAGGAGGAGGAGGAGGCGAGGAGGCGAGGAGAAAGAAAACAGAGAAACACGTCCCTTTATTTTGAATCGTTGCGTCGGCAGGATTCATCGATCCTTCCTCGACACTATTTAATTTAATTGGCAGACGTCTCGAGTGCTGTGCAAATGGAGGGAAAAGGGAGGAAGAGAGGGAAAAGAGAAGGAGGAGGGACTAGCTGTTTTCCTTTTTATCACGAAGAACGGAAACGGTGAAAAAGAAAAAGGGGCCGTGTGGAATTCGTCCGTTTGTACGGCAGGACAATGAATAAAAGAAGACGCTGGACCGATTGCGAGGTTTAATTGAACGCGCCGCGATGGTGGCGCCACGAGATCTTCGTGGTCGGTCGCGGCAACGGGTGAAAGCGTTTCGTTTGGTCGACCTGTGACTGTCTCTTGCCAATCGAATCCCGAATTATTTCGCCGAATTTCGTTCCCCGGTGGGGCTGAACGAAGATAATCGACGAGTGCATAAATGCAAAAGAAAGATGTATATCTGGTGATGAACAAACGTCAATGGATGACAGAAAGTGCGCGTGGCGAAATGACTCGGGTATTGGACGGCTGGAGACAGAGTCTCGAGGTCTTCTCTGTACCTCCCCTATAAGAGTACAAATTTTTCTAACAAAAATAATTATATTCGAGCGACGAATGGAACAATTGACACGAGGAAGCAGCAACAAGAAGACGACGCTAGACAGAAGAGAATAAATTAGAGTGATTGCACGATTGATCGTAGATCGGTGTGAATGCGTGTTCGCGTGTGCGTGTTTGGCGAGAGAGAAAAGGGGGTGAAGAAAAATCCGCGTGCTTGTGCGAGTGAGAGGCAACTCTGTGCGTAAAAGCGAATGGGACGCGTGGATGAGTAACGAGAAAGGAAAAGAGGTAATATTAAGAGGAAGAGTAAACGTTTAACGATGTTTTCCCCTGGTGGTAGGTGTTATATTGCGATCTAACGATATGAAAATTAACAAATGATCTATTATATAAATATAAATATAAATAGAAATATGGTATGTACCGTATACTTACCTAGAGTTTAGGGCTCATTTCAACGTGTTACGTATTAAACGAGGTACGAATACGTGCAACATATATTATCGTATACACTTAACGAGCATACGCATACCTGTACGTTAACGATCTAGACTGCCATTAGCACTTAAGGCGCGGCTTCGCCCGATTTATCTCGATTTAGCCCGAATTCTCTCAGGTATCGCGTCCCTGGGAACGGCTCGTTGCACCATGGAAATTTACAACTCTCGATAACGCCATTTCACGCAAAAGATTCGAATAAATCAACCATCGGACGTACCCGGAAATTCTCCAACCATAGACATTCCACTGGGGGAACCGATCTGACGTACAAAATCGGTCTCCGGTGTTTTCGGAAATTAAAGATCAACGAGAAAAATAGACACGACTCAGGGATCTCTCCCGTCACCACCCAAGAACACGAATTCCTCGAGAATTCTTCGGAGGAACGAAAAATCCGCGAAGCATCACTTGCCTCGGAAGCCATCTTTAAAGAGAAGGTCTCGCGGATGGAAATATCGAAGAGACTCGAAGGTTTCCATGGTGGACGTAGCACGCTCCCGTCGACGCACGAAGCAAATTCCGAACGTTTTCGTCCCCTCAGTTGGGAGAAAAAGTAAAAAATTTAGCAACGGGGGAAGAGATATGGTAGCCGATTTCGCGAAATTCTTCTCGAAACGATCTACCAGGCTGGTGTCTTAAGTGAGATTGGTAACGGTGATGTCGCCGCGGGTAGAAGAGAAAGAACAGTGTGCATCGAAAGTACAGGAGGGATATGATCTAATAGCCGTGTGTATAGAAGGGAAGCTTCGACGATGAACTCTGGTTAATCGTAGTTAGAATTCCGTGTGTCTATTTGCATGCAGCCCAGTTCCGTAGGTTATTAAACACGAATTTCCGATTTTAATCTTGCTCTATCTAATCCAGAGAAGAAACGCTATTATTCATTTCTCTATAGGTGTGTCTCTCCTTTTCGCCTCCTCGAGGCTCCATTATCTTACGTGAAACTGTAAATAGTCCTCAACTACGAACTCAAACGATATATACGCGAGCAATCGACAAGCAGGAGAACACACGTACACGTTACACACATTCACGCACCAGTTGTTTACACCGTCGTATAAGCATCAGTCAACGTCTACATTACCGATCGACAATTTCCCGCGAATCGCGATTCCCTTTTCCACAACTCGCGCAGTTGCGAGATCACGATTAATCCCGTGCGACTTGCTCGGTCGCATTTTCTACCAGCCGTAGCTATAAAGCAAATGGAAAAAGAAAAAAGGAGAAAAAAAATGATACGCATCCGTGGACACACACCCGATTTGTCCCTCGAGCAGACTTTCTTTCGATCGAGTGTCGATCGAGTGCAAAAATATCGCAGAAAAATTACCTTCGTCGAGACACGATGGATAATCAAATTTCTTTCCATCGAAATCGCGATTTTTCGTCGCGAAATCATCGTACAGCGACCTAATTGATACAGAGAGAGGGTCCGTGATCTCGTGAACGGAAGAACAAGCTCGAGGGACGATTTCCGGTGATCCACGAACCGAACTGCCGACCAATAAGACTCGAGAAACATAATTGTTCCAGCCTTCGATTTTTCTCACGACGTTTTTAGCCGCGTTTTTTCAACGGCGTTTATATCTCCGATACATCAGACTGATCTTTCGTAGATGAGCTAAATAATCGTAGAGGGAAGACACCGCGAAGGCCAGGGTCGCTGCGGATCAAGAATCGCGTTGCGAAAGCCAAATTGTGGACTCGCGTGATTTTAGATTGCGAGGAGGACACTTTGCTCGACCGGCGACGCGTAAATTTATCCAGAGGAAAATAGAAAATGGAAAAAAGGGAAAATCAGCGACGAGAGATCGATGAGTAAGATCTTGGCAATTTTGATATCCGTGAGAATAACTGGAGAAGTCGAGCGGGGACGATCCAAGTCGCGTGTAAAGAGACTACGTATACATCTGTATACGAAATATATTTTTGATAAAAATCTATTCAAAAGTGCTCTAAAAAACCCAAAAAAAAGAAGGAAATAGCGAAGGGGGAGAGGGGAGAATTTGGAGGTTAGAGAGGGTAGCAACGGTAGCAGTAGAGAGTGGTTAGTGGTAGCGGACGTAGTGGTAGCGATAGAAGTAATATTAGTATTAGGAATTGTTGTCGTCTGTCGAGCATGATTTTCGAGATACGAGGAATTTGTAAAATTTTTATACGCCGAGAGATTAGGGGAGATTAGGGGAGATTAGGACGTTTTAATTGGAACATGTCGCGTTCTCGCAGGATTCTTGATCAGCGACCACTTCGCGCGAATCCAGTTCGATATATTCTGTCTAAAAAGTCGACTGAGCTTTCGATAAGGGAATTCAGGTATTATCTTATTACACGTGGTATCCACGTTGGCCGCTTTTTGGGAAAGCACCGATACACAACACAAAAGCAGCAGACGAGAAAGAGGAGGAGGCTTTCTTCAAGGCTCTCGAGATCTCGGGAAATTTTTAACGCGTTTTGACTGCCACTGGAATTGGTCTCTCTGAGGAGAGCTCAGGTTGCAACGCTGAAGGAATTTCCATTTTGGATCCTATTCAGATATTTTCTAGATAAAGGCTTAAGATAGACAGACAACTTCCGCCATAGGAGTGGAATTTGCAACGAATCCTATTTAGCTACATTCAGCAATATTTATCCTCGTAACAGTCCGATTATTATTACCCCTTTTACAATCACCTCGACAGAGGAGTTTCTAACATAACAATTAGCGAAACTTCCACTAAAGTTTAATAGCAAAGCGAAACGCACCAGGGGGTGCGTGCTCGTCTAAAATTCGTCATTTACTGATCTCGTCAGCTTTCACCGTAATCCGAAACCGTCATACCCTGTCAACATTTCGATCGATGCATTGTCGACAGCGTGAGAACGTGTGCAAACGTTTTTCTCGAGTATTTAACGGTTATCGTCCAACTTCCGGATAACAGGAATCGTTTATCCCGTCCGTGGAACACACGGTACCATTTCGTTTTCACGCTGATGAACATCGACGATCGCGGTGAAGATAGAAAGGAAGGAACAAAAAGGCGTTAAATAAAACGGAGAGCAAAATGGTTGGTATATGTTAGAAAGAGGGAAACTATTATCTCGCGTAAAATACACAGTGGAAAAAAGGTGGAAAAAAAAAATGGAAAACGTATACACACGCATGGCCGACGACGGCTTCCGGGGGGCGCCCCCCGGCGTCCCCTGGCCGTTTCTCTCAGCCGAGACACAACCCTATTATTATCATTCTATCGTTAGAGTATAAGAGTTGATATTTAAGAATTCGTATTGTAATAATTGTATGCGAACTATATTTGTTTGGTTGGCTTGAGGGCGAGAGTCTAACTCGGGTGTTATTAGATACTACGCTGTACCTTTAGCTGGCGGGCGATCGGTAATAAGTTTCTTGGTACTTGCAATTTTGCTATTCGACAGCGAGAGAGAGAGAGAGAGAGAGAGAGAGAGCAATCGTGACAACGATTTTTGGTCTCGCGAAAATCCCCATATCTTCTTTCATTTCTCCCCCACGTCAACAAACATTAATTCTTTCAAAGAGGAAAAAATAATTCGCATCGTCGACAAAAATTGCAGAAAAATTGCACATTCGTTTCCCTATCGAGTTTATCGAATTTATCGAATTTATCGAGTTTAAAACGTTTAAAACCACGATTTCCATAGATTTCTACGATCTTCGCGATTTTCTCGGTGCAGAAAATTGATCCACGTATTCGGCTTGCCGTTTTCAAGAATTTTATCGCGAGACCAAGTCGTCGTACGACGGGACGGGCAAAAAGAATCTTAGTCGACGAGGAGGAGGGGTGCAGAGATCGGCTGGCGTAACGGAACGAGCGTGAAATATCGATGACAGGTATCGAATCGTTGCTGGGAATCGCGTGAGAGGAGGAAATGAGAGAAAAAGGGGACGAACGTACTCTCGACGCGGGGAAAAAGGGTTCGCCACTCGAGAGGAATTGCTTCGTCGGTATCGCATTCTCGATGCTGGGCGTTGGAATCGTTCGCGAAGAATTCACTCGCGATTAAAGGAAGGAGCACAGAAGAAGGGGTCGTAAAACCGGGGGAGGGGGGATTAAGAAAGCAGTCGCAAGTCGAACACGATTGAAATTGCTGGAAACGGTCGAGGATACGTTCTCTCTGGAGAGAGGCAGGGGAGTAAAAAGGGGGTTGATCCACGATGTTGGACCGTGGATCGGTTGGGTGAGAAAAAAGGACGGCGTGAAAAAGGGAGCGAGTGAACCGGTGTGCCCGCCAGCGACTTCGAGGGAGAAGATAGACGCACGAAGAAGCGGAAAGTAACGAAGGATGATTTACGGTTGAAAAAGATATATTATCGATAAGCTGTGTCGATCGAGAGCTAGTGCTTAACACGTGTTAGGGTCGTTTCTTCGAGAAAGAAAGAGAGAGAGAGAGAGCGAGCGGGGATAACAAAATCGTTTAACCTAACGAGACAAAACGAGAGAAAATATAGAATAAAGAGAGCAGCAACGCGTTAGATGGGAGAAAGCATAGAGGGGTGAGTTCGTGGATATAAAATTGTCGTGAGAAACGTAAGCGTATCGGGGACGTACAAAGTAAAGTGTAAGCGAAGGCCTATTGGGTGCGCTGCTGAATGGTTGGGGTGTGTGGAAGATGGGGGGTAAGGAGGAAATAGCGAGGTTCTCGAAGAAACGACTCGCCTTTAGTCTTTTAATATTTTACTCGAGGACGTTGCCGACGGTTGGAGTGGCCGTTGACCCGAATTTTCAGGGACAGACAGCGGAGGGTCAAGGTCGCTGGAGGGAGGGAACCACCCTCCCCGTTCTTTTTCTAACCCCGTCGTCATCGTCGCGTTAAATACGAGTTCGCGTTAATTAATCGATGCTCTTAGACAGAGCGGAGGACACGGTCAATATGGTCCTGGCAGTTTTCTTTTCGGGCTTACGCGTTGTCCCTCTCGCGTTTTCATCCCCGTCCTCGCTCCGTCGAATCTTGCGATATTATTTCTTCCTCTCGCTTTTCCCACCCTCTCCCTCCCTCTTCCCTCTCCCGATCCTTGTATTATAATTATCGACTCAATAATTCCTCGAATGTACTCGAAAGTGTGTCATCCGGACAGAGGAGCGACGAGGGGGCGGAAACGATCGAGGGGGACGTACAAATACGCTCGTAAGCATTTAAAACGAAACGCATTTCGCGCCTAGGTTTAAAGAGAAGATTAAGCAAACGCAAGAGAACGTTGGAAAGATAGGGTTCGAGAGAATTGTAAGAGGATGTGCGGGGGTAAAGAGGGCAGATAGCGTTCGAGCGATGGGGTTATGTATGGGTTATGCGAACGCGAAGAGAGCAGAGAAAAGAAGTAAATTTTCGCGAAACGGCAATTTATTAAAAAGAAAAGGGAAAACACAGAAGCACACATAAAAAGAAATAATACACACTGGTGGTGAGACGCGACGATTTGTAATTATTAATTAGAATTCGGGTGAGAACGGACAAACAAAGGAAGAAAAAGAAAAAAAAAAAAAAACGATGGAAAAGAAGAAAATATAATTAGCGTGTGTGGATCGAGCTTTATACCGCTTTTATATGTTTAGTAATGGAATACCTTACATTAAAGAGTAAATGAACAAAAAAAAAAAAGGAAAAAAAAAAAAAAACGATGGAAAAGAAGAAAATATAATTAGCGTGTGTGGATCGAGCTTTATACCGCTTTTATATGTTTAGTAATGGAATACCTTACATTAAAGAGTAAATGAACAAAAAAAAAAAAGGAAAAAAGTAATTGAAATCTCGCGTGTTTGATTATTTCTCACACCACCATCACCACCACCCCCTTCTCCCCACCCATCGTATCCACGGATTTTTCTCATCTTCGACCACGTTTCTCGTATCACACCCCCACACCCCCCAAATGATGTCGTTCGGCACGTTGAAACTCCATTCGGGAGTCTATTTTTCTACCACGGAGCCGTGTTATCGACATTCTCGACGTAAATTCGAACGAATGGTAGAACGCTATACCGATCCCGTCTAACCTAACCTAACGTTAGCGGGGCCAGGACAGCAAGAGAGGGTTGTTGGGAGGATATGCGACGAGGAACCGACGGCCGTCACGAGATCACGTTAAAAACCCGGTGCCCGGTGTCTATAATTGGCCGGCAGTTAATTACACGCCACGTCGCGCGTCATATAAACGAAAATCCATCCATCACTCGGCCTGCCAGCCACGGGGGTTGATAATAATTAAACGATCCAGAATGACGTCGCAGAGACTGCTCCGGGGGGCGGCGAGTTTCGACTTGGCAGACAGAGAGACTTGCAGGAAGAGAGGACGGATGTGGAGATAGGGTAAATTGGATTAGGAGAGATTATGCATTTATCTCGAGGCGACTGGGTTCTCAAAGGAAAGCGGGGTAAACAGCAATCGATCCAGCTCTACGATCCGCGAGAAATATCAACCCTTAACGACTCGTGTCGCACTCTTTCAACCGTATTTCCAATTATTTATTTTCCTTTTTTCAGGGGTCCATTTTCAGCATCCATCGACTATTTAGTTACGCGTGATTTGGTATTAACCCTTTAAGCGTTGTGAACACATATATGGGTTCTCACACAACCATTCGATTTGGAATATGAACGCATTATATGCGTTCTCACATAATCATTCAATCTGGACTATGAACGTTGTATAGTTTTATAAAATAATAATTTTGAAATAGTTTACAATTAGTTTAGAATATTGCCGAAACGTGCTTCGTCGTAAGAAGTGGGGGGTCCCACAGATCACGCTTAACGTCGAACAGTTTAGCGTTCAAAGGGTTAAAATTCCACGTTGTTTCCATATTTTTTAACACGTTGACTGTCAACTACGAGATATCTCGTAGGGGTTGTTCACTTGCTCAGGATGTCTTACTACGAGCTATCTCGTCCCTTCATTAGTTGCCATATTTGTACAGCTACGAGAAAACCCGTAGTATAACAGTGTAATTTGAATAGATGGCATCAGGAAAAAGAAGAAAAAATCAGGTTTGGCTTATTGAAAAAATTGTAAAAAATTAACGACAAATTTGATTATTACTATGTACCATGAATGAAGTTTTTAATAATATAACGTGTTTAAATCAAATTGACTTCGTAGACCGGAATCGTGAAAAATTGCGTGGCTGTCAACGTGTTAAGGAATAACTGGTTCTGAAAGGAAATTGCGAGGAAGCTGGGGATAATCAGGAATCGTTCGAGCTCTACGATCCGTGAGAAATATCAACCCTTAACGAATCGTGTCGCACTCTTTCAACCATATTTCCAATTCTTCCTTTATTTTCTTTTTTTGGGGGGTCCGTTTTTATTATTTATCGATCATTTAGTCTTGCGTGATTTGGTATTAAAATTCCACGTTATTTCCATATTTTTTAAAGGAATAATGTCAATTGCGAGAACGACTTAGGATCGTAGAGCGATGTGCACGAGAATAGGGACATGTAACGGGTGTCGGTTCAGGTACCCCGAGCGAACGCGAGCTTTCGCCAAGGTAAGAAGCTCGTCGATCATCCCTGGAGGATGATGTCGCTCGGGGGACAGGGTTCTCGCTACCCATGGCTAGCCGATTCGCAACACCTGCTCAATTATACGGCACGTCGCATGTAGTAATCGAAGATCCATCCGTCGATCGACGACGTGGAACCCTCTTACCCCTGGTGTTCCGCCCCTGGGAATTTCGCGGCTGTAATCCTTGACGGCGACATCAAAGCTCTCTCGGCGACGCAAACTTGGGATCCGACGTGGCTCGCTTCCCAGGGGAAGCTGGAAACTGTCGAAAAACGTGGAAGAAAAATTGAATCTGCCTCCGATCGACGTCCTCCGGTGTTTCCACGACGTGCTCGCTGGATTTAATGCGAAACAAATTGCCTTTCTTTCACGAGCACGGAATAAGATCCCCGAGCTCTTCCACCCTGGACATCCGTCGCCCCTGCGAACGAGCGCGCTTGTATTTCACCGAAACGACCGGCCGCTAATTGCCAGCCGGCTTCCGAGCTTTCGCGCGCGATAAATTTTTTGATCCATCGGCCATTAAGGGTGGGACCATTACGCTCGTAAAACGTTCACTCGTGAATGGCCGTCCGATCGATCGCTGATGCATGGACTTTCTTAGCCTTCGGGCCGATCCAGCTCCTCTTCTTTCGTCCACGACCCCTCGTGTTGCTTACAGCCGAGCAATTAATTTCCCGGCATTCCCCGCGGCAAGGTCTCCCAGTAATCTCGCAATCCTCGAGACTGCCATTGCATGGGAACCCAACGTCGCTCGTTGTCGCGGCCTCTGTCGTTTGACAGACGCTAGACTGTCAACGGGAGCGATGGAAAAATTTGGAAATTTAGGGGGTTGCGATCTACGCCGATTCTCGAGGTCGAGGGGAAACAAATCGGAGGAGGTAGAAGAAGAGTTGGATCGCGGCTGGATGAAAAGTTAATGGACAAATTTAATTTCTCGGCCCATTGCTCGCGAGTGGTGGCCGTTATCGGCGCGCACTGCCGACTGCTCGCTGGATCGAGACACGCCAGGGAAAAGGATACAGAAGCCCCGTGCACCGGGGGCAGAGGGGGCAGGTACGTTGATAAAAGTATCCAGCGGCGGGAAGAAGGGCAGGGGATTATAAATTGGCTACTTTGTGTCGCGGTTATTGGGGGGCCAAATTGCGAACGACCATCCATCCATTTCCTGGACCTCGGCGTCTCGACTCGTCTCGTCTGGCTCGGCCCTGTCTCGTCGATCCGGATCGTTCCCGGTTTTTCTCCCTGCCTCGTCCGTGTTTTTCTCGCCGTTGTTAACGGGCCGGAAACTTTGTCAGGAACCGCGATTTTTAGCCGGCAGGGCACCCCCTAACCGGCGACCAATCCTCGCTGGATAATACTTTTAAATCGTCCCACCTTAGGATCCACCGTCGGTCCCGAGAAAGTTCAGCACTTTTCGAATTTATGGTCGCGCCGCGGCCTATGCCCGGTCGCTCCTCAGGTCCGAGGGTTTTTTTTTTAATGGATCCAAAGGATCGTTTCGAGGGTGGCACGAGGACGTTATTGGATCCTGTTGACCACCCTCGTTACCAATACCCGGGCCACAGTCAGCGGTAAATGTGTCAGGAACGCTCCTTAGGTTATCGGTCGCAGGTGGCAAGCGATTTCGCTCGATTTCCTGGCCTTCTTGAATATTTATGGCGACGCAAGGTCAGAGTCTGGTTGGACCGCAGCCATCCGGCCTGCTGTCCCCTAAATTCGACCGAATGGGGTGTCGCAAATGTATCTGGGTTAGGACGCTGTTCTACATCCACCGTGGCCGGTTCCATCCTTGCTCGATCGAGTCTAGAGTCTCGTCGTGTCGGTGCTCGTAATTTTCCAAAATTGAATTCGGCCGAGGGGGTGTCTCCGTGTTATTGCCGCTCGGAGCCATTCGGCTCTGCGACCATCCACGTCTCTGCCCTCTTATTAAGATCTTTGCACGCGAGTTCGATCGATTTCGTCTCCTCCGCGACTTTCTCGCGTCGCTGACTCGCGCCTCGGCAATATAAGGGAGAGACGTCGCACGGAGGGTGGATTCTCCTCGCCGGCACCCCAGGGTCCATTGACAAATTTGCCAGCGGGCAAAAAGCCTGCTTGGTATGCATCCCTCGTTCGGTCCATCGGCCATGTAACACTGAGCCGAGGTTCGCGTGTGCGTGACGCGTGTCGTGCGTCAGCTCTCCTTTCTGCCGCGTTCACGCGAAATATTCCGCGCTCCTCCGATCCATCCCCGACACGTCGAGACGTTTCTTAACGACGTCTGCTCCATTTCGCCGTCATCTCTCTTTACAAAAGCTCTGTGGCTCTAATAACTCCGACGTTTCCTAACCTTAAACTCTTTTATACCTCGGGACCGTTCGAATCCACGCGACCAGCTTTAATCGTTTCAACGACGCACTTCATTTCGACTCGACCACGCGTATCTCGGGTAATATCGCGACGGGACTCGAGCTTCCATCGAGAGCCACTCGCGAACCGAGCCACCCTCGTCGAGTCCTTCCTCCCGCACGCAACCCCCTTTAATGGGCTACTCGAGGAATTTTTATTAGCCCACCGACGATTCGTACCCACCGGTGACTAATAAGCCGAACACGCTGCGATGTTCCTCGATCGAATCTCGTTTCCCCGGGAAATGCACTCGTTAATCCGCCAGCGGAACTAGACGGATTAAACCGTGTAGCGAGACACGAGGGGTTGGAAAATTTAAGATGGTCGTCACGCTGGCCTGGAAACTCGTTGCCCTAGCTACCTTGTCCGCGCTGTTTACGCGCCATCCCGACCCTTGTCTCGGGGATCGCTAATTGGTTATCGACCCTGGCACAGCTAGACACCCCGTAGGCCAGGATCGTCTCCTTTCGAATTCGTTCCGGCAGCCGCCGCGATCAACGCGCTCCAACGCCGCCCTCTTATTATTCCACTTCTTCTGGAACGAGGGCAGTTTGATCGATCCTCGGTCGGTTCCTATTCCCGTAATTAGAGGTGGAAACTAATTTCCACGCTCGACGTTCGTGCTTGGAATGTCGAGCGATGGCTAGACCTCGCGGTTTCCGTGTCTCTTTCCCGTATTCTTTTCCGTGATTCGACGTTGGTGGAGTTAGGGCAGTTTCCAAAAAATGGCCCGAGCGACTGGTCATGCGTATACGGGCAAACCTTACCAAACTCGTTTCTAGTTAAACGTGGTCTTCGTTCATAGCGACGCTGGCAATGAGGACGTAAAACTGTCCACCATTTAACTTGGGACGTGCGGTCCTAGGGCCGCATCGGCGGCTGCATATATGTATTTCTCGGCCATAGCAACGTGTTTTCGCGGGACACTTTTATGAGTCCCTATCAGTTATTTTCGCTGAACGCATATATGCGGCGCGTGTCTGTGAAGGATTACATCGCGGCGTCGAAAATCGTGGCCTTAAGAGTAATGACCCCAAAAATGCGTTGCCTTAAAAATCACGATCCTAAAAATACATGGTCTTAAAAATTGTGATCCCAAAGGTACGTGGCCTTAAAAATCGCGACCCCAAAAATGCGTGGTCTTAAAAATCGCGATCCCAAAAATGCGTGGCCTTAAACATCGCGACCCCAAAAATGCGTGGTCTTAAAAAACGCGATCCCAAAAATGCGTGGCCTCAAAAATCGCGACCCCAAAAATGCGTGGTCTTAAAAATCGCGACCCTAAAAATACGTGGCCTTAAGAGTAATGACCCAAAAATGCGTGGCCTTAAAAATCGCGACCCTAAAAATACGTGGTCTTAAAAATTGTGATCCCAAAGGTACGTGACCTTAAAAATCGCGACCCCAAAAATGCGTGGCCCTAAAAATCGCGACCCTAGAAATGGACGGCCTTAAAAATCGCGACCCACTGCGTGGTCCTATAAATCGTGACCCCAAAATACGTGGCCCTATAAATCACGATCCCAAAAATGCGTGGCCCTAAAAATCGCGACCCTAGAAATGGACGGCCTTAAAAATCGCGACCCCAAAAGTGCGTGGCCTTAAAATTCCACGGAAAATCGATGAAAATCGATGTTTGACCGTCACCCTGACTCTCGATTATAGTTTTACCGACTACCACTGCCACACAGTGCAGTTCTTCTTTCTTCCTGCCTAAGATTCGCCAACTCGCGAAAAGTTTGCGGATAAAACTCGCGAGTCGTCGCGGTGGAAACGGAATATTCCGAGTCGTGGTGAAGGGCGGCGACACGGAGAATTTCCCCGACTTTAATTCCACTTGCACTTTCCCCTCGCCTTGCTTCTACCCCCGTTATTTCGTGCTCTCGTTAGCCGCGTGTATCGAGTTTGCGCCCGACGTTTTCCGTCGAACACTCGAGCCACCCCGTCGTGGGGGTTGCCGGTGGAGTAGCTCGGCCTGGAACACGCGAGCTTCCACTCGAAACTCGGACAATGCCTGGTTCGATTTTGCCTCGGGCTCCTCGAACCTTGCCTCTCGGCGTTTCTTTCAGTGCCGTCCTCCTTGTTACTTTCGCTGAAAAGCGAGAACGGCCAAGACGCCGGTGGCTTATGAACCGAGGGAGCGGCTGTATTATTTATCGAGGAAAAGTGGGTCTGCGATTCCTGGAACCGTGGACCGATTCAATGATTCAACGTGGCCTGCTCTGCCTCGTCTTGGCAGGGGGTGACTGCGGATGTCGGTGGAGGCAGCGTGTTTGTCGACGTCGAATGGGGACGCTGCAACGGGGAAACCAAGGATTTTCCAGAAGCTACCTACGACCCAGGCGTGTACTTTTTAAAAATTCATCGGCGGACGGGCAAGTTTGTTCGGTGGAAATTGCGTATTATTCGAGGAAGGTTGAATAGTTAGTTTAGCCGTCGAACGACTTTCTAAGCGATTTAAATCCAAGCCCCCCGCCGATGAAGTGCGAAGTTTCGGCAACGAAAGGGAGAGTTTCTCGTGGAAAGTGGCTTTAGACTGCAGAAGGGCGAGGAAGGGAGCGAGGGCCCGGAGAGTAGAGGTCGAAATTAGATTTGGCACGGGGCGGCGACGTTCAGCCCGGGCCAACCCCAACGCGCGGGGAAACATCTTCAAAGCGGTTCGAATTTCATCGTTTCGGCAGACCTCGTCTCTCACCTTGAACAACCTTCGCTGGTTCGAGACGTATCGTGTAACCGTAGGTAATCGTAGTTTGTCCGAGCAATCCATTTCGCCTCTGCCATCTCTACCCTCTGTCCACTGTCCTCCATACCGTCCCACCGTCTTCAACCTTCTTTTCTCTTCTCTCGAGCAACTCTCTTACCCTCCGCGTGCGAATCCAAATTTCTGGAAAGAATCCAAGCAGCCCTAAATTCACCCCATTGGTAATTCCTTCGAAGACGACGTTCGCGAGAGCTGGAACAGCGTTAAGTCTCGGCTGGGGCACCTAAATCACCCGAAATAGGGCAGAAACAAGTACCGTTCGCTTCGACGAGAAAGGAGGAAGCGAAAGGGGACGGGGAGAATTAAGAACCGACACGGTTCCCTCGAAGAGGGCGAGTTCGCCGGAAACGGGCGCCTCGCGTTGGAAATTGATTAAAAAAGCTGGTCCATCGGCGATCCTCTGTCCCCGTGGGACGCCTCTTTCCGTAGCTAACCGAAAATTCGATCGAACATCAACCTTGGTTTGGATACACCCCCTTCTCCCTTCCTCGGGAGAATCAAACACAGAGCCCCCGTTGGTCTCCCGTTTGCTCGCTGACCGTGTCCTCTTCCTCTAGTCTATTTGATCTTTCTTCCTTATCCTGGCCAGAGTGCCGCTTTTACGATCGGACAGCACCTATCGAAACATGTAAATGCGACTTAGAATCCCTTCATCCCCGCTTCGTCCTACGCTCCGCGCCCCCGACGCCCCGGCCACGATTCCAACGCCCCTCGTTGCCGCTCGAAGCTCGCACGCTTTTTCCACCTAACTCGCTCGTTATAGCGGGATTACGCCGATAACATATTCAGGCCGGAGAATAAACGCACGGATGATCGACGGTCCGGCCGATAAACCGTTACGGCTGCCTCGTCTGTCTGCCTCACGTTGACACGGCCACTTTATTTTTTCCCGTCCGCCGCGAGGGACAGCGAGATGTCACGTATCATCGTCGTGGATCGAGCGACATTTTCCTTTCTCGATGGACATCCGACGTTCGATGGACGTAAGTGGGCCACGCGTAATTGCGCTCGCTTTTTCTCTCGTTGCTTACCTTTTTCCCCGGTAATTGCTCCGAGAACTCGCGAAGGGAGTTATCGAGCGGCTACGATCGGCGGGATAACGACAGACGGAGGATGGCTGGCTTTTTGCACCCGGTGGTTGGTCTCTAGGCGGTTCCGCAGAGGAATTCCCGCGGTTCGCGAACAGACGAGACGTGGAAGGAACGCGACCGCGGTTCGAAAGGGCCTTAACAAATTCCCCGGTTTGGCCCGCGTTCCCGAAGGCGTCGTTCTTTCCGCGAGAATGATCCACCCTTATAAATTTCGCAACGTTTTATTCTCTCCTCCATCTCCGCCCCCGGATTTTTACGACCCGCCACCCTACCACCGGTTCCGAAGGAAACATGTAAATACTTATGACGAACGTCGTGTATAGACGATTTCGTTTCACGACGCGTCGTTCCGCGACACACTGTGCCCTTTCCTGCACAGCGCCGCCTCGCGGGGTGCAAAGATAGGGGGCTTTCATGGCGGCCAGTTTTACGACAGCTCTTTAGAGATATTTCACTCGCCCCTTCTTCCCCCGGATGCCTCCCTCTACCTTCCCTTTCCTCTGTTCCGTGAAACGCGTAACCACGTATTTTCGCGATGCCTTTCCGCGTGTTTTCGTTAATCGCGCGAATTTCTTCGGGAAAATCGGCGTGGATAACTCGAAAGTGGAAGGTGGGAAAACGAAGGGGTCGAGGAACGACGGTGTAACACCGATAGTCCCACTTTTATCACCCATTCGAACACTCAGGATTCATCGAACGTGTCGGGGGCGATTCCGGCTCGTTAAAGTTTTGCAACAGCCATAATTTCGAGCGTTACGCGAATTGGAAAGTTTCCCTTAGATCCCGGCCACGATTCGAAGCGTCTGGAGGCCATCACTGGCCCTCGGTTTCCTACGGGGATGGGCCACAAATTTTTATGTCGACTCCCTTGCACGCGATATCGTTCCGCTCGCGCGGCTGCTCGATTGTTTTCGATCGTTAAACGGCGAACGTCTTCGTTCGCTCGTAAACTCGCTCGTCATCGCGAACTTTCGTCCTGGAATTTACGGTAACTGCCTCCGTTTCATCCCGTTCCCGGCGAAAAAACCAGAAATCCCCGTGAAAGATATAGAATTTTCGCGCGATCGCCGCGAAGGGAGGTAATGGGGGTACTAAATAGAGAAAACGAGTTTAACGACTCTAAAGCGTCGTAAAGCTGCAGCGAGGGGACAGAGAATAGAGGATAGGCCGCAGTCGACGATCCATGGATCCACGAGAGTCGCGAGGAACGCGGAAGCCGCCGTTCGTTTTGCTCCCGGCAGCTGGACGCTGATCGACATGTGTAGCCGCTGTCGTTCCCACCCTTGCCGCTAGGTGGATTTCGACTTGAAGCAGATTCTCGCTAGTTTTCGAAGGAGCCTCCGCTTCCTATATATATAACTTCCAAATCTTCTAATAATATCCACATCTAACATGTGGGGCTTGCTCGAAACAAAAATTTTCTTTATGAGCTTTAAAAGTGATGCAAGTTTCTTTTAATTTCAAAAAATATTTGGCCCATGAGGGGATCGAACCCGCGACCTTCGCGTTATTAGCACGATGCTCTAACCAACTGAGCTAATGGGCCTTACTGCCACATCCTGGATTCATATGAGAACTCGATGTTCAACAACCGTAGGAAAGGAGAGGAGAGAGTGGGAGAGAGGAGAGGAGAGAGTGGAGAGTGGGGAGGAGAGGAGAGAGTGGAGAGAGGAGAGAGTGGAGAGTGGAGAGGAGAGGAGAGGAGAGAACGAAATGGGTTGATTTGTCTCCCGGAATGGACCCCTGGAAATCCATGTTTTCTCCCATTGATATTCCCATCGTTGCTTTGTTCTCCGTGCGGGATCAGCGAATTCTCTGGATGCTTTATCGCGCGTAACGTCCTCGTCACAACGTAAAGCCGAGAGAGGTGTATATTGGAAACGATCGAGACGCTTGACCATATTTTTTAACGATCGAGGAAGAACGGTGATCGATTTCCTCCGGGTGGTGGTCAGTGCCGGAGCCTCTTAAAGGGAACATGGCGTTCGCGATCGAAGGGCGAGAGACGCTGCTGGCTCGCGATCCTCTTCGGGGCCAGAGGATGAATAATGCAGGGTGAAATATGTAACACCGCCGTAGGGCGAGTGGGTGAATAACGGCCACTGGCGAGTGGTCAAAGGGACGTAGCTCGGTCGTATCCGTTGTTTCACAGGTTGATTCCTTCGAGAGAATCGGACCTGGAAATTCGGACTGCAGGAGAAGAGAACAGAGGCGTTAGATTCAAAGGATCCTTTTACGAGTGCCGCGCGATCGTTTCTCGTTTTATAAAAATTGCATGAGAGGACGTCGCGGAGGAAGGGTGGAATTTCAAATTCCGCGATTATGCAGCTGGAGGCTGTGGTAAGGGTGTCGTTACTGCCCTTGCAGAGGCGAGGGCAGAAATCCTGCCCGGGATCGGTTATTATTCAGGGGATATCGACTCGAACTTGGTCGAGGCGTGATTAATAGGCCACTCGTATTTTCGCGCCGTTCGCGAGTGACTCTGGGAGTCTCGTTAATTTGGGCGCGGTTCGTTTGAATTTTTGATCCGTGGAAAGGGACAACAACGACATCCCGAGGCAAACGCCATAGATAATCGGTGAATCTTTATTGTTTCACCGTTGACACAGCCAGTTCGCATAGATGACACGTTGTATATCTCTTTGCTGCACAGTATTTCGGATAATAAAATAGACCTATGTTAAAACAGACCCATAGAAATTTTATCGCGTTTTAACTGAAAGAATTGGTATATTTTTTCTGATAAAAGAATCTCATAATGTAAAAACAAAAAAATAATAATTTAATTAAATTTATTACAGAGTGGGACTCAAATAGTCCCATCGTCCCATGATGACCGTTGTCAACACAAGCAAATACATTTATAACATTTGTTCAAGGTATTACCAACTGCTTTACATAAATAAGACGAAATATAAACCTATTATATATATGCAGCTATTGCGATATTTTGAGGTGGGACTAAACAAAAAATGGCCCGAGCGACTGGTCATGCGTATACGGGCAAACCTTACCAAACTCGTTTCTAGTTAAACGTGGTCTTCGTTCATAGCGACGCTGGCAATGAGGACGTAAAACTGTCCACCATTTAACTTGGGACGTGCGGTCCTAGGGCCGCATCGGCGGCTGCATATATGTATTTCTCGGCCATAGCAACGTGTTTTCGCGGGACACTTTTATGAGTCCCTATCAGTTATTTTCGCTGAACGCATATATGCGGCGCGTGTCTGTGAAGGATTACATCGCGGCGTCGAAAATCGTGGCCTTAAGAGTAATGACCCCAAAAATGCGTTGCCTTAAAAATCACGATCCTAAAAATACATGGTCTTAAAAATTGTGATCCCAAAGGTACGTGGCCTTAAAAATCGCGACCCCAAAAATGCGTGGTCTTAAAAATCGCGATCCCAAAAATGCGTGGCCTTAAACATCGCGACCCCAAAAATGCGTGGTCTTAAAAAACGCGATCCCAAAAATGCGTGGCCTCAAAAATCGCGACCCCAAAAATGCGTGGTCTTAAAAATCGCGACCCTAAAAATACGTGGCCTTAAGAGTAATGACCCAAAAATGCGTGGCCTTAAAAATCGCGACCCTAAAAATACGTGGTCTTAAAAATTGTGATCCCAAAGGTACGTGACCTTAAAAATCGCGACCCCAAAAATGCGTGGCCCTAAAAATCGCGACCCTAGAAATGGACGGCCTTAAAAATCGCGACCCCAAAAGTGCGTGGCCTTAAAATTCCACGGAAAATCGATGAAAATCGATGTTTGACCGTCACCCTGACTCTCGATTATAGTTTTACCGACTACCACTGCCACACAGTGCAGTTCTTCTTTCTTCCTGCCTAAGATTCGCCAACTCGCGAAAAGTTTGCGGATAAAACTCGCGAGTCGTCGCGGTGGAAACGGAATATTCCGAGTCGTGGTGAAGGGCGGCGACACGGAGAATTTCCCCGACTTTAATTCCACTTGCACTTTCCCCTCGCCTTGCTTCTACCCCCGTTATTTCGTGCTCTCGTTAGCCGCGTGTATCGAGTTTGCGCCCGACGTTTTCCGTCGAACACTCGAGCCACCCCGTCGTGGGGGTTGCCGGTGGAGTAGCTCGGCCTGGAACACGCGAGCTTCCACTCGAAACTCGGACAATGCCTGGTTCGATTTTGCCTCGGGCTCCTCGAACCTTGCCTCTCGGCGTTTCTTTCAGTGCCGTCCTCCTTGTTACTTTCGCTGAAAAGCGAGAACGGCCAAGACGCCGGTGGCTTATGAACCGAGGGAGCGGCTGTATTATTTATCGAGGAAAAGTGGGTCTGCGATTCCTGGAACCGTGGACCGATTCAATGATTCAACGTGGCCTGCTCTGCCTCGTCTTGGCAGGGGGTGACTGCGGATGTCGGTGGAGGCAGCGTGTTTGTCGACGTCGAATGGGGACGCTGCAACGGGGAAACCAAGGATTTTCCAGAAGCTACCTACGACCCAGGCGTGTACTTTTTAAAAATTCATCGGCGGACGGGCAAGTTTGTTCGGTGGAAATTGCGTATTATTCGAGGAAGGTTGAATAGTTAGTTTAGCCGTCGAACGACTTTCTAAGCGATTTAAATCCAAGCCACCCGCCGATGAAGTGCGAAGTTTCGGCAACGAAAGGGAGAGTTTCTCGTGGAAAGTGGCTTTAGACTGCAGAAGGGCGAGGAAGGGAGCGAGGGCCCGGAGAGTAGAGGTCGAAATTAGATTTGGCACGGGGCGGCGACGTTCAGCCCGGGCCAACCCCAACGCGCGGGGAAACATCTTCAAAGCGGTTCGAATTTCATCGTTTCGGCAGACCTCGTCTCTCACCTTGAACAACCTTCGCTGGTTCGAGACGTATCGTGTAACCGTAGGTAATCGTAGTTTGTCCGAGCAATCCATTTCGCCTCTGCCATCTCTACCCTCTGTCCACTGTCCTCCATACCGTCCCACCGTCTTCAACCTTCTTTTCTCTTCTCTCGAGCAACTCTCTTACCCTCCGCGTGCGAATCCAAATTTCTGGAAAGAATCCAAGCAGCCCTAAATTCACCCCATTGGTAATTCCTTCGAAGACGACGTTCGCGAGAGCTGGAACAGCGTTAAGTCTCGGCTGGGGCACCTAAATCACCCGAAATAGGGCAGAAACAAGTACCGTTCGCTTCGACGAGAAAGGAGGAAGCGAAAGGGGACGGGGAGAATTAAGAACCGACACGGTTCCCTCGAAGAGGGCGAGTTCGCCGGAAACGGGCGCCTCGCGTTGGAAATTGATTAAAAAAGCTGGTCCATCGGCGATCCTCTGTCCCCGTGGGACGCCTCTTTCCGTAGCTAACCGAAAATTCGATCGAACATCAACCTTGGTTTGGATACACCCCCTTCTCCCTTCCTCGGGAGAATCAAACACAGAGCCCCCGTTGGTCTCCCGTTTGCTCGCTGACCGTGTCCTCTTCCTCTAGTCTATTTGATCTTTCTTCCTTATCCTGGCCAGAGTGCCGCTTTTACGATCGGACAGCACCTATCGAAACATGTAAATGCGACTTAGAATCCCTTCATCCCCGCTTCGTCCTACGCTCCGCGCCCCCGACGCCCCGGCCACGATTCCAACGCCCCTCGTTGCCGCTCGAAGCTCGCACGCTTTTTCCACCTAACTCGCTCGTTATAGCGGGATTACGCCGATAACATATTCAGGCCGGAGAATAAACGCACGGATGATCGACGGTCCGGCCGATAAACCGTTACGGCTGCCTCGTCTGTCTGCCTCACGTTGACACGGCCACTTTATTTTTTCCCGTCCGCCGCGAGGGACAGCGAGATGTCACGTATCATCGTCGTGGATCGAGCGACATTTTCCTTTCTCGATGGACATCCGACGTTCGATGGACGTAAGTGGGCCACGCGTAATTGCGCTCGCTTTTTCTCTCGTTGCTTACCTTTTTCCCCGGTAATTGCTCCGAGAACTCGCGAAGGGAGTTATCGAGCGGCTACGATCGGCGGGATAACGACAGACGGAGGATGGCTGGCTTTTTGCACCCGGTGGTTGGTCTCTAGGCGGTTCCGCAGAGGAATTCCCGCGGTTCGCGAACAGACGAGACGTGGAAGGAACGCGACCGCGGTTCGAAAGGGCCTTAACAAATTCCCCGGTTTGGCCCGCGTTCCCGAAGGCGTCGTTCTTTCCGCGAGAATGATCCACCCTTATAAATTTCGCAACGTTTTATTCTCTCCTCCATCTCCGCCCCCGGATTTTTACGACCCGCCACCCTACCACCGGTTCCGAAGGAAACATGTAAATACTTATGACGAACGTCGTGTATAGACGATTTCGTTTCACGACGCGTCGTTCCGCGACACACTGTGCCCTTTCCTGCACAGCGCCGCCTCGCGGGGTGCAAAGATAGGGGGCTTTCATGGCGGCCAGTTTTACGACAGCTCTTTAGAGATATTTCACTCGCCCCTTCTTCCCCCGGATGCCTCCCTCTACCTTCCCTTTCCTCTGTTCCGTGAAACGCGTAACCACGTATTTTCGCGATGCCTTTCCGCGTGTTTTCGTTAATCGCGCGAATTTCTTCGGGAAAATCGGCGTGGATAACTCGAAAGTGGAAGGTGGGAAAACGAAGGGGTCGAGGAACGACGGTGTAACACCGATAGTCCCACTTTTATCACCCATTCGAACACTCAGGATTCATCGAACGTGTCGGGGGCGATTCCGGCTCGTTAAAGTTTTGCAACAGCCATAATTTCGAGCGTTACGCGAATTGGAAAGTTTCCCTTAGATCCCGGCCACGATTCGAAGCGTCTGGAGGCCATCACTGGCCCTCGGTTTCCTACGGGGATGGGCCACAAATTTTTATGTCGACTCCCTTGCACGCGATATCGTTCCGCTCGCGCGGCTGCTCGATTGTTTTCGATCGTTAAACGGCGAACGTCTTCGTTCGCTCGTAAACTCGCTCGTCATCGCGAACTTTCGTCCTGGAATTTACGGTAACTGCCTCCGTTTCATCCCGTTCCCGGCGAAAAAACCAGAAATCCCCGTGAAAGATATAGAATTTTCGCGCGATCGCCGCGAAGGGAGGTAATGGGGGTACTAAATAGAGAAAACGAGTTTAACGACTCTAAAGCGTCGTAAAGCTGCAGCGAGGGGACAGAGAATAGAGGATAGGCCGCAGTCGACGATCCATGGATCCACGAGAGTCGCGAGGAACGCGGAAGCCGCCGTTCGTTTTGCTCCCGGCAGCTGGACGCTGATCGACATGTGTAGCCGCTGTCGTTCCCACCCTTGCCGCTAGGTGGATTTCGACTTGAAGCAGATTCTCGCTAGTTTTCGAAGGAGCCTCCGCTTCCTATATATATAACTTCCAAATCTTCTAATAATATCCACATCTAACATGTGGGGCTTGCTCGAAACAAAAATTTTCTTTATGAGCTTTAAAAGTGATGCAAGTTTCTTTTAATTTCAAAAAATATTTGGCCCATGAGGGGATCGAACCCGCGACCTTCGCGTTATTAGCACGATGCTCTAACCAACTGAGCTAATGGGCCTTACTGCCACATCCTGGATTCATATGAGAACTCGATGTTCAACAACCATAGGAGAGGACAGGAAAGGAGAGGAGAGGAGAGAGGAGAGGAGAGGAGAGAGAGGAGAGAGTGGAGAGTGGAGAGGAGAGGAGAGAGAGAGGAGAGTGGAGAGGAGAGGAGAGGAGAGAGTGGAGAGTGGAGAGGAGAGGAGTAGGAAAGGAGAGGAGAGAGTGGGAGAGAGGAGAGGAGAGAGTGGAGAGTGGGGAGGAGAGGAGAGAGTGGAGAGAGGAGAGAGTGGAGAGTGGAGAGGAGAGGAGAGGAGAGAACGAAATGGGTTGATTTGTCTCCCGGAATGGACCCCTGGAAATCCATGTTTTCTCCCATTGATATTCCCATCGTTGCTTTGTTCTCCGTGCGGGATCAGCGAATTCTCTGGATGCTTTATCGCGCGTAACGTCCTCGTCACAACGTAAAGCCGAGAGAGGTGTATATTGGAAACGATCGAGACGCTTGACCATATTTTTTAACGATCGAGGAAGAACGGTGATCGATTTCCTCCGGGTGGTGGTCAGTGCCGGAGCCTCTTAAAGGGAACATGGCGTTCGCGATCGAAGGGCGAGAGACGCTGCTGGCTCGCGATCCTCTTCGGGGCCAGAGGATGAATAATGCAGGGTGAAATATGTAACACCGCCGTAGGGCGAGTGGGTGAATAACGGCCACTGGCGAGTGGTCAAAGGGACGTAGCTCGGTCGTATCCGTTGTTTCACAGGTTGATTCCTTCGAGAGAATCGGACCTGGAAATTCGGACTGCAGGAGAAGAGAACAGAGGCGTTAGATTCAAAGGATCCTTTTACGAGTGCCGCGCGATCGTTTCTCGTTTTATAAAAATTGCATGAGAGGACGTCGCGGAGGAAGGGTGGAATTTCAAATTCCGCGATTATGCAGCTGGAGGCTGTGGTAAGGGTGTCGTTACTGCCCTTGCAGAGGCGAGGGCAGAAATCCTGCCCGGGATCGGTTATTATTCAGGGGATATCGACTCGAACTTGGTCGAGGCGTGATTAATAGGCCACTCGTATTTTCGCGCCGTTCGCGAGTGACTCTGGGAGTCTCGTTAATTTGGGCGCGGTTCGTTTGAATTTTTGATCCGTGGAAAGGGACAACAACGACATCCCGAGGCAAACGCCATAGATAATCGGTGAATCTTTATTGTTTCACCGTTGACACAGCCAGTTCGCATAGATGACACGTTGTATATCTCTTTGCTGCACAGTATTTCGGATAATAAAATAGACCTATGTTAAAACAGACCCATAGAAATTTTATCGCGTTTTAACTGAAAGAATTGGTATATTTTTTCTGATAAAAGAATCTCATAATGTAAAAACAAAAAAATAATAATTTAATTAAATTTATTACAGAGTGGGACTCAAATAGTCCCATCGTCCCATGATGACCGTTGTCAACACAAGCAAATACATTTATAACATTTGTTCAAGGTATTACCAACTGCTTTACATAAATAAGACGAAATATAAACCTATTATATATATGCAGCTATTGCGATATTTTGAGGTGGGACTAAAAGTGTCACACCATGCATTACGGTGCATCAAAGAGGTGGGACACTTTTAATCCCAGCGTGCCCCAAAGAGGTACACAAGGAAACGATAAATTACATTGCGAGAATAGGTAAATAACGTTACCAAGATTGCCTAATATTTATCCATCGATGAAGAAATTAACTTCCACTTATTCCGCAAGTACGAGACACGTGAGACCATTGGGCTGAATTCGACTGGTCGAAAATTGCGAATTGCAGAGCAGATTCAACCCCCAGGGTTAAGAGCGCGTATCTGGGCAACGCGTAGCCGAAGGCCGGTTGTCCAGTTCGAGGGTCCAAGATCGATTATTATTCATGCTCGTTCGTGTTGATTAATGGCCGACAACTCTCTCTCTCTTTCTCTCTCTCTGCCTCGAAACAGTGGAAGCGGATTGAAGCAGAGAGGGCGGAACCGAGTCCCGAACGGAAGTCCTGAGAGCTGTCGCGCTGAGACAGCCCCGTGCCACGAAGACATTGAATTAATCGTCATTAGGCCGTCCCGCGTCGACTGACTGCGGTGTCAGCCTAAGGACGGGGCTGCTGCCACCCTCTTGTCATTAATAACGCTTCCCTCCCGCGAGGGCTGGCCGGTCTGAGACCAACCTTCGGCTCCATCGACTTTTGAAGACTCTTAATCCGTCGTCGTTTGATTTTCATTTGCTCTTTCCGTGGAATCTTAAACTGGGGAGCGGATTCCTGAGGGTTGTGCCAAGTCAAGGTCGTGATTGCTTTCGATCCAGACGCAACAAACGTGCTTCTTTCCTCCCGTTTGATCTCGCTTCTTCTCCCGATTCATCCGTGTATCCCGAGAATTTGACAGGAATTTCGTACCCCTGAGGGGTAGAAAAATTTTAATTCCACGTAAGTCGATGATCTTCGCGGGTAAAACTGAGAACTGTCTCGTTGATGAAGGCGTTTCAGAGGCACGTAGAGCGTCAATCGTTGGCTTTTCTCTGCGCCAATTTCGTGGAGGAGGGTGAGCCCTCGCCGGGATCCGAGTATTTAATGAAGCAGCCCTTACATGGGTCGCTCCCAGAGGGAGCAAGGTCTTGCCATTTCTGTCGTTATTGCGAAGCAGACTGGCGTCACTGTTTATATAATTATATTTCCTTCTCCAGAGATACAAACCTCCGGTTGCCATTACGATCGTGCACGTCTGCCGGTTGCGCTCGTGTTATTCGTGCGAGTTGTTCCCCGAAGATTTTTCCAATAAGCGATAATTCCAACCTTTCGTTAAACCTAACCCCTGTCAACCCCTTTTGCTCTCTCGAATTTCCCTCATCTACGCCGATAGATTTCTTCGATGCAAGATAGGCTATAGAATTTCGGTAACCAATTATATCTCACGCGATATTGCATTCGTTCGTGTGCTTCGCGAGTAGGCGAGCAATCCAATTATCCGACATACTTAATTACATTTCGGCGCTGGGTGCCGAAAACACCGGATAATTGGAATTTTCCCGCGCTCCTATTTCGCGAAACCTTCCGCGCGTGTGAACTACGAGATAAGCAACGAGATCGGTGTTTGGAAAATTATAATTGGCGACATCGGGAACTCGGAAATCCATTAGCCCCGGTATCCCTGGCGATCTAGCCTGGCCGAGATCATCGTTTCGCATTAGACTCGGGCGTAATAAAGTTGGAGAGCGCAAAGGACTTGGTGCATTCTCCCTCGTTCGTCCCAGCGACCGGCTGTTTGCCTATCTCCGCGTATATCTCCCTTAACGACGCGGAGTCTGGTGAAACTGTGATACAGCCGCAATATTAATAGGGTATACCATCCCCCGCCCCTTCCGGCCGGCCGCGCAGGCAGATCCAGCCCTAAAGACAAATCCCGAGCTAATGTTGTTAGCCGGTCCTACGGGAGTCGTGGCGTGCTCTCAGACAAACAGACAATGCGTCGAGTGGATTCGTAAAGCCCGGATAAACACTCTAATATCTGGAAGATCGGACGTTAGACCCTTTGCTCGCTTCTCGTCCATTTCGGGCACCGCGTTCGTCAATTAACTCTATCTAGGGTCGATCGGTGTGCACGATCGCTGTTCCCCGTGCTCCTGAAGATAAACGAAAGGATTACGACTCGATGGGCAAGGGTGATCGATCCGTGATAAGTGCAAACCCCAATAATGCTCGATTTAATGCATAGCCTCGCGAAATGACCTGTTGGCTAGGATCCTACGAACCGATTCGCACTGTCGCAACTTTTAACGCTAAACCTACTACAACTGGTCATTCGAAAAGGATTAATCGGCATCTCTGGTCATCTCTGCGCGGTGTCCATTGGCGAAACCGAGGATAGACGAGGTTCACGTAGGCATCGGGAGTATTCGACGGACGTTTGGACGAGGGTCAATTAAATGCCATTAGCGTGGCTGGATTTTGGCCAATCCCTGTAACGAGGCTAACGCACGAAGGATACCGAAACGGATAATACTCGCGTAAACCCCCGGGCTGGTCTGGATCCCTGGACATGGCGGACCGTAATCGGATTACTAGTGCGTAGACCGAGACGCGACCGCGTTATCGTGGAACGTTAATTTTTACGAGCTTCCGATACGGCTCACGCGCAACCCCTCCGGGGCGAGACAACGATATCGATATCGCAGGTAGTCGCGGGTCGGGGATCCATCTTGTTGGAGAAAATTCGAGTCGCGTGTGCGTGACGAGGATTGGTGGAAAAAATTATCGGATGTCGATGACATCTCGAGACGAGACGAGACGAGACGGTCCAGCACGATGAACTTGCGACGCCTCGCGATCGACGTTTCCACAATTAGCCGATCGCTGAAGAACACGAGAATAGAACGGAGAACAAGGGAGAGGACGATTAATAACAATTAGACGGCGTGGACTGCGGGAGATAGGCGATGCAATTCATCCACTCGTGGATTGAACGCTATCTAAACGAGTGACGCATAAGCGTGCCCGTTATCGTGGCTGGAGCACGGTGGCTGCTGCGAGGAGAAGGAGGAAAGACGAGTCAGAGGTCGGCAATCGTCGCGTCAACTAATGTTACGGTCTATCTTGTAAGAGCCTGGCTAATGGCCGTCTCAGGAGTCGCTAATATGTCGTAAGTACGAACGGCGATGGGGGAGCGCAACTACCATAATCGTAACTGCAGTTGCCTTCCGCGGCAACCACGTTTCCGTTCCGCGGGGAGTTTCCGTGTTAAACGAGCTGCTCTCGCTGGAAACCAGCCGAGGAAGAAAAGTAGACACGTGCTCTAAGCTTTGTCTCTCGTCTGGCGAGGATGTACGTCACGCGGCGTAATGGCACCGAGCAAGGTGTTCCCTTTGGTGCGCTAACACTGATTTCTCTGTTCTTCCAACTTCCACGCTTTTACTTTGCCCCCTTTGCATCGTCTCGTTTATTACCGGAAGAAAATCAATTTTTCCGAGGATTAAAGTATTCTTCGGCGCGGGGTTTCGCAACGGGAGTCGTATGGCCTCTCGGGATACTCCGCGTCGGATTTTTAATGCTGCGAGAAAATGTTTACTCGGAGAACTTGGAAAATTGATTTATACGAACGAGTAAGAGTGCAGAAGGAATATTTATATGTAAAGGGGGGAGAGATGACTGGGCTAACCCTTTGCACTCGACGACTTTTTGGCTAAAACAGGATAGGAGTTGAAAGATTTTCTGTTACAAAGCTGACGATATTTTTCTGAGCAGTGAATAAGAAATCGTATGATAATTAACACGTAGAATTATTTAATTTCGAAACCTCGTACATCGTTATATTGTCTGAAATTTGACATATTTGTGAATATCGAGCTTCGAAATTTTATCATGTGGCGACTTAAGGGCACCACTCGAGCGCAAGGGGTTAAATAAGTCTGTTTCTCTATGGCTGATCGTGTGGTAATGGTGACATAGATTTTTAACATATTTTGTATCGATTTTCTTAGATCCACCCAAAAAATAGAATTTTTTCTCCTTATTTATGCAAAAAAGTTAGCTCACCACGATATTAGTCGAAAATGTCAATAAAACTGAACTTTCTAGCTAAATTCTATTGAATTGCAATGGCTATAGCAAACTAATAGAATTTTCTCTCCTTATTTATGCAAAAAAGTTAGCTGACCAAGATATTAGTCGAAAATGTCAATAATTTGAAAACTTTCAGCAATCCAGCTCATAGAGAACATTATTTATGCAAAAAAGTTAGCTCACCAAGATATTAGTCGAAAATGTCAATAATTTGAAAACTTTCAGCAATCCAGCTCATAGAGAACTCATAGAGGAGAAGTTCTAAGTGCGATCTATAACAATATGTATTCATGTAATATATTTTGTATATTTTTAATATATATATTATGGGATTATGGGTGAAAAGAAATAACTATCGTTCTTTATAATTATCTTCATTCTATTCTTAGGAAGGTATATCTTCTGTATTCTAACTGCACGCTGGGGGAGACAGAAGGGGTATGCAATTGCAGGTCGTCTTAGTCCCCTAATTCTTCCTTTCCGAAACCTCTTCGACGCATAGTTCGGAGACATATCTATTTCCCCTAAGAAATTAATTTTTGTAAATACGTTAAGACGTATCTTATTTTCAACGAATTTAATTTATAATTTAATTTAAAACAAATGATACGTGTAAGAAAGAACGCGTGAATAGAGTATACGTAATAAATGAAGTGTGGTATAAACTGTGTGTATTTACACGATGTATGAAAGAAAAGGGAACAAATGAGATAGTATTTTGATAGGTCAGTAACAATTTCGAATTGCTCGAGAGCAAACGTGAGTACGAGTGACGTGAGAAAGCGTAAACGTAATTTAAATATAATAATTAAATAAAATTCATTTAAATAAAATATCCATGACTGAGGTATCGTACTTCACTCTCGATGCAATATTCTCTCGTCGGTCTCGTCTCTCATATGAAAACTGCTTCTGTTCTCTTCTCGGTGGTCCTTCTTTTCTCTATTCGTCGCCATATTGGCAACTCTCGAGCTCGCTTACGCTTCCATATATACATTTTCGTATAAATTCAAAGCGTCGGAGGATATATAGAAAATAGGGGGTTGCGAGACAAAACAGGTTGAGTATGGATGTACTTTTATCGGGCGAAATTTAATTTCCTTTCTTTCGATTTAATCAGGATCGATGTGGATAAGTGGGTTACAGAGGCGAAATTTGCGGAGTGTCTTTTAACCCGGGCAAAGGGAATTCGCGAACGCATTACGGTGGCTGGTGTATCGGAAACGAGGCAGCGTTTCGAAGCACGCAACGTCGACCGCATCGATCAAACGGTCTCGAGAGCCGAATAATCGCAGCGGCGAATGCATCGATGCAGCCACCCTTCTTTCGCGCCCCTTCCGTCCCGGCCGAATATACAAAGCGAAACAGCCGTTGCGAAAGCTGCTCACGTTGTTCCCTTCGCCTGGCCATATCGGCCGCCGCGATATTTCACCGTTATGTTTAATAATTCGCAGACAGTCCGATGGAGAGCGCCGCTCCGGCCCACCCTTCTTCACCCCTTCGAGCTTTTTCGTCGGCTTATTTCTTGCCTCGTCGAGGATGTCGTAGTCGCCATAAGTTTTGCAGCCGTGGTGCGTGAGCTACTTCAAGTATGAAATGAACTACGTGCCCCTCTTACCGGCTCTGACTTACGAAACAGGGGTTATTCTCCTTTGAACGTTGCCCCCCTCCCTCTCACCCCGGGCCAGGAGCAACCCCTGACTTGCGAAGAAAAATTGGATCCTTCTTTCTCCGACTTAAAACCCGAACAACGCGCTTCGCCTTTCGCCGAGGAGATCTCGTGGCTGCCTGTTCGCGTAATTTCCACGGAGTCACCTGGTAACCGACGACGTACACCTGGCCAGAGCCTCGCAAAAACCGTAGACATTTCCCAGGTGTTTCCGTCTACACGCCCGGCATTCCGAGCGTATCCAGGCTGCTTGTACCCAATTTCTGTGTTCCCGGTTTACCCGTCGCAGCCGCAAGATATTCCGTCTCCCCTGCGGTCGACTCGTATTACGGGGCGCCATCGGGGGGTGGGCGCCGCTGGGAATACAAGTTTCGGATTCCCGTTAACAGTAGTTTTACGATCGGAAGTTCCCGGGATCAGGTCCGACTTCTATGAATATTAACCCGGGACCCCTTAACGGACCGACCTGGCCGATTACTTCGCCCCCTTGCGTGCAATTATCCCGGATCCGCGACCCGAATCGTCTCGTCGCAAGTCAGTCTCGATTATTTTCCACCAAGCCGTAGCTTATCATCGTAGCTGCCAGGCTTTATCGATTTTGCCGACCTTTTACCGATTCCGTGGCAAATCGGCGCGGTATCGCGAGCAAACAAGCAAAGACCGCACTCAGTCGCCCCGAAACGAGATCCTCGCGTTCATGGGGGTAATTTACCACGGACAATGGCCGGAGCCGTTCGGTTACGGAACTACGCCATCCGTATTCATCGGACGAACCTCCTCCATCCGTAGCTCCGTCTGCGACGCGGAGCGCGCATTGTGCGCGTGGTCCAGTGCGGAATTACGCTCGCGAGCCGCCGGACGGATCGGCCTTTAGATCGGGAGACAAGGGGGGCCACGGTTAATGGGAATTCGTCGGCAATTTCGCGTACGAACTTGTCCTCCTGGAACGTGACGGGAATGCCGGCGAATTTGTTTTTCCTTCGACCCTGGCCGCCAGACTGGAGGGTGTAAAATTGGATGGCTTGCAAAATGGATTCTTATCGTGACGGGTAATGGTTGGCCGTGGCTGATTGGAGGTATTGGTAAGGGAGCGGAGAGATCCAGCGACTGACCATTCTTTCGGTGGTACGAGTCCATCCATTCTCGATTCTCTTTCATATCGCTGGAGTCGATGAAAGGGTCATACGGAGCAGGGTAGCTTTATCGTAATTGTTAAAGGGTTGTAATGCGAAGAAATAGTAGCCAATGGAAACGGTGGAAAAACCGTATAGATGTTTATTAACCCTTTGCACTCGAGAGGCGCTTCTCAGTCGCCATTTAATCAGATATTAATTAATATATCAAATTTACAATTACCCAACGATGCGTGGAATATCGAAGTAAAATAATTCTACGTCTTAACCGTTTGAGTGCCACGGGTCATTATTGTTTCCCAATCGATGTTTGCCAAGCGGCGCGATAGCGCTTGTCATATTCCGTGTCCAAAAATGTCGAGCGGCGCGATAGCGCTTCTCATATTCCGCGTTCACCAACCGAGCGCGCTGATTGTCAGCTTCGCAGCTCAGAGCGCTGGCACTTTTGGACACAAAATAGAAGAAGCGCGATCGCGCCGCTTGGCACTCAAACGGTTAAGTTCTATACGATTTCTTCTTTATCGTTTTAAAATTATCGTCGACTTTATGGCAGAAAGTCCTCGAATTACTATTTTCCTGAAAATATCGTCGAGTGCAAAGGGTTAACATCTTGACTGCCACGTTGGTCATATATGACCGGTCATGGTTTCTCCTGTGACGCCAGGGTGGTCATTGGTGACCGAAACGCTTCAACTACTCGAACTGCATTGAACAACATTGCATGAAAATTGGCAGTTAGCGAATTTTGAATATAACCGCTAATTAGAAGATACTTTGAAATAAAAGGTGCCCCATTGAACGATTAAAAATTTTTATTAGAACATCAAAAGAATATTTTAACAAACCTCGAATCTAGTGGTGCACACCCGTGGTGTCCTAAGCGAAACAGGTGATTTCGACGTGGCAGTCAAAGGGTTAACGCTAGATTTACGGAACCCGTGAATTTGACGGAAGGGTTGCTCCAATTATACGATGGTAAGAGCGAAACAGGTGATTTCGACGTGGCAGTCAAAGGGTTAACGCTAGATTTATGGAACCCGTGAATTTGACGGAAGGGTTGCTCCAATTATACGATGGTAACAGATTTATTTAACTTATATCAAGACTGTTAATATAATATATAATTCTTTTTAAATTAAACTAATCGTCACAAAAAAAGGCACGTGGTTTCTTTTCAATTTGACAGGTGTCCTTAGAAATAGGTATACAGATAGCGTCCGTAAACCTAGTGTTAAACTGTTGCACGGTTAGAACTGGCCTGTCTGCTTAGGGTCACGCAGGGGAAGAGATCGCCCCCACATCGCTAGGATGTAGAGTTTATTTCAGTATTTAGTTTTCACTGCAACAGTAAAAGTTTTCGAATTACTATGTTTCTGTAACGAAAAGATCGCCGAGTGCAAAGGCGATCAGGTAACAGTGACGAAGAAGCTTGGGGTAATATTTCTTCGCGAAACGGGCGAGTCAAGTAGACTATTATTCCCGGTTTAATTAATTTCCCGATTTTTCTACGTTTCGTAATATAGTCGAGAATTCGACGGGGGTCGCGCAACTTCCGTGGGGCGTCATGGCGGAGATTTATCGCAGTCTTGGAACTTGGAAGACAGTGATTCACCCTGCGAGCCTTATCGCCGCGTCTTAATTTATGAGACATTTTCCTCGGATCAGATGCACGCACGTCATCCAAGGATTTATAGGGGCTGTGTATCGTATCCACCACCCGGGCAGGCTGTCGTTCGTTCGCGTGTATTGATAGAAATTTAGGCGGACTTCTGAGCAAGGCTGTTGCGTGTCCCGCAATCAGCTTGATGCGCGATTGTCTTGGAACGATCTCATTTATCTTCCAGTATTCCAGCAGTCGACCTCTCCGCGTTGCGAAATTAATCAGACGGCTCCAGACGCGCCTTTGTTGGCTGCTTCTCGTCAAGACCTCCTTGCTCTTCCGCGATAGATTAACAAATATGGATCGCGTCTGGAGCTATCCCTGCACGCTTGTCGCTAGATATCGTAGAAAAAGAATAAACACGCTTCTGAAAGAATGTCAAGAGTGCTTGGACTTAGAACGAAAGTGACCGCGTGCAAAAGAATTAAATATAAGGGATGTTTATGACATATATCGATAAACGAGTGGAAGTTCACGAATGCGTCTGAGTGTTTAGAATACGCGACGCACCGATTGAGGAAGAGAACATGAGTCTGAAAGAAGAGTGCAAGATTTAACCCTTTTGTTACTACAGGCGATTATAGTCGCTCTCCATAAGATGCCACGTGTTGTACATACAACTGTTATGGTAAAATTCAATAGTGAAGTAAATTCTACATTCCAGCGATGTGAGGTTGGTCCCTTCCCCTGCATTCTGTCTTTTATCTTCAGTCTTCCGAAGACGACTTTTGACTCGCGTGGCCCTAAACAGGCCAGTTCTAACCATTCGTCCGTTCAATAAAGATCTGTACAGTTTTTCCACAGTTCTCCACTGACTACTATTCCTTTGCGTTATAACCCCTTTAACAACAACGAAATATCAACTATCTCACTCTAGACATGCAGCGTGAGTATTTTATTTTGCATCATTTGCTTATTACGCGCCAGAGTCAGTGTGTGTCTTAGAATCACTCATAGAGTCTTTTGAGACTCAGCCGAGAGCTATTAGCTATTAGTTATTTAGAATAAATCATTTTTATATTTACATCGCTAGTTCTGTTGCCTACCCAACATGCCTACAATATTATGCAATGGAACCTCTGCCCTGCGATCCACGAGTCACGTGGAATTTTCTGTAGCGCGAAATCGCGGTTGAAATTGCGAGCGATCGGGTTGCGCCGTGGTAAAAGTAGCCAATGTCTTTTCCAACGAGGCATTTCGCCCGGACCGTTCACCCTCTTCGATTAACCATCGATACAAGTCTGGCGAAGTAATCGGCGTGGAAGTTTCGGTAACGAGCCGGCCTAGCCGGTAATATTCCCACGGCGAGTTAAGGGTTGGAGTACCGGGCAGACACTCGAGGGAGCCGGAGGACAAACGGTTTCCTTTTCGTGTCTCCTCTCGCTACTTTGCGTGCCAAGTTTCAACGGGGCGTGGGTAATGGGCTCTTTTTCCACTTTCCTCGCGATGGAAAGCGGATTCCTCCCAGGTGAACGATGTTTGCCAAAACTCGGCTTCGTCGGAGGGGTGGCTGCATCCCGCCGGTCTCGATATCGACCCGCGTGATGGGGAGTGTGTTTGATCGACTCGTGGGCCAGTAGTTGCCTTTTGTGCGGCAGGATAATAACGCGGATTCAGTCGGAGCTTGGCAGACTAAGCGAATCCGACTGCCTCCTCGACGTTTAACCTGCCGCTCATGGCTGCCCACGTGTACACCCTCGAATCTATTTGCAGGTCTGCCGTATGACCGTCTACGTCGCGATCAATACGCCTTTGCTCGATCCCTCTGTTTCACTTGGACGCATCGTTTCGCGACGCGCGCGCGATCGTTCCGCGCGTGTACGCGTGTGCGTGCTCCTCGGACCAGCGTCGGCACGCACGCTGCGAGCTCGAGTGGTGTTCGCCGAATGTCGCGTTTCGAGTTCGCGAGCCGCGGAGTCGCGATTTCGAGTGGGATGAATTTTTTTAATCACCACAGAGCCGACGTTGGCCCGGAACTTTTCGACGGGGTACGGCGACTGCTTTCGTGCCACTGGCGGCGTGAAATCGGGAAAAATTCGGAACGGTAAGGACGCGACCGCGATTTTACAAATCGGAGTGGCTCGAGGAAAATTGCAGCGGCAGAAAATGCAAATTTTCGACGGCGGCGTCGCGCGGAATTTCCTGCTTTATTACTTCACCCCGTCTGTGTCGGCGGATCCAGACCGACGACGGGGTAGGAAACGAGTGAAAAAAGGGAACGAAAGGATACACGCTCCTGTGGATCGTCGTTCGCGGGAAGAGAGCGACGAGGCCTTTTTTTTTTCTTTTTCTCTTTCTTTTTTTTTTCTTTCTTTCATTATTCCCGCGACGTACACTTATTCCCCGGTCTCGTGGACGTCGCGTTTTCGTTCCGACGATTGTACGGCCCGACAATGGACCGACGACTCGCGCTGAAGTTTCGATTCTGTCCCCGTCAATTCCTTTTTTTTCTCTCCATAGCAGGCCAGTATACTCTCTCTCTCTCTCTCTCTCGTTCGCTCTTTCCGCTCGTCTACCATTGACAGCAAAAAGTTTCACGTCGCTCGTGAAACTTTGGCATTGTCTCGATTCTCTCTCTCTCTCGCTCGCTCTCTCCGCTCGTCTACCATTGACAGCAAAAAGTTTCACGTCGCTCGTGAAACTTTGGCATTGTCTCGAGTTCCCTTGTTTCACGAGGCTCGTCCACGGGCTGGCCGGTTATCGTTCGAATTACCTGAAACCGCGCCATCCAACGGGACGAAACATATTTTCCCTGCTCCCGCAGTCGTTTCGGGCCATTGTCTCGTCGGCTCGGGTGTTCCGAGCGCGAGTCGACGTCGCGACGCTCGAAGAGAGGCTTTCCTCCCGGCACGCGGAGTCAATTTACCGAGGAATTAATTCCGCTGTCGGCGGAGAGGTTCGAAAGGAGCCGGCCGTGGCTCGAGTGGCGACAGAGGCTGCGTCAAAGGGAAAATGGCACGCTTTAATTGCGTCTTCCGGCTTGTTTCCGCATTGTTTTCGACCTCGATAATCGCGTTGCCTCGTCGGAGCAGCCTCGTCTGGTTCTAGTTTGTTGCGAAATTTTAATCAAAGCGGATGGAAGCCTCTGTTTCCCCGGACATCCGAGTGCAGCGTGAAAGATCACGAGAAACGACCAAACGATCCCGTTCCCTCCCATCTCCCGGCACTCGCGCGGTAATTTTCGAAATTCCATTTACCCGTAGTTGCCAAGTATATACACGAGGAAATCGAATCAACCGGAAGCTCTTCCGCGGGAACAACGTGGAAAATAACGTATTCGTGCCTCTCGGGAGCGGCTGTCGCAAACAATGACTTTGTAACTCGTCCAGGATGGCGGACACGCGGTCGTCCCTGCAAACTGCTGCCAATACCTCCGGGGCGAAGTTAGCCGCGCGACCCTCGCCCTGCGCGATGGACAATGGATCCCCTAGTCATTACGAAACGAGCTCCGTCCACCAGCGATGGCTAAATCTAATCCGACGCTCGTGCCAAAAGGGTCCCGGCCACGAAGGGTTACATAGTCCAGGTTAGAAGTATCGTCGAGGGACGTCGAAGGTGTAGAGATCCGGACTCGCGTGAAATTTCCAGATGGTTGCTCCGGCAAACGGTCTTCGATGCTCTTTGCAATCGGTTAATTTTACACCTCGCCAGTGTCCGTCTTTGACATGGAACGCGAGGATCGACCGGGAACTTGACAGCATCTAGGGATCCTGGACCGGGTGAACGGCAATGCGGCGGTCGAAGGACATCGGGGGGACTGGGTCGACTAGGTGTCTCCGATCGAAGACGATCGGTGGTATCGATCGATTTCTCACCGTAAAGCTCCGTGACAGCTCGCGACTGGCGGAAATCGGGCACGTAACACGAAACGAAATTAGTTACCGCAAATACGAGGCGTGCATCTTCCGCGTCGGAGCCACTCCATGTAAACCAATAAAACCGTGTAACGTAATCCTGATTGGCGGAGTGCTTGTAACACGTGGTAACGTTATACCCCGAAACAACACTGTCTCTCCTCACGGACCAGTCTCTCTCTTTTCTTCTCTCTCCGTTACACGTTTTCCCTCGGTGACGTATACACGACACACACCGATCCTGGGGGCCGCCATCTCGTTCGGACGATTCCATTAACGTTTTCTGACGATGGTGTCTGGTTCACGGGGTCCGGACTCTGGAGAGTTCAAGCTCCAACCAATTAGGACGATCCATTGTTAGCAATCATCTCGTCGAGCTTCGTGATGCTGTGATCGAATAAACACAGCGTTTGCGATCTTTCTCGACAACGATGACGCGAATTAAAGGCATACGATCGGTCGAATAATTTCCGAGTCATCGAGTAGTCATCTTATGGCGAAAGAGTTTGACAGGACTCGAGTTGTTGGATCCAGGGAGAGTAGGGGGAATCGTTACGTAGGGGGTCCTCCCCCTGTCCGATCGTTGAATCGGCTGGTTGCAGGTGTCTTCGTGTGGTGGTGGTGGTAGAAGAGACGAAAGGAAGAGGAAGTGGTGCGTTTCGTTCCGAACCTGCTAGTAGACCAGGATACTATTAGAAAGTCGGGAAGTTATATGTATATGAAGCGGAGGTGCTACAAGCACTTGCGAGAAAGTCCTCGAACCTGCTTAAAGTTGGAATCCATCTAGCGGCGAGGGCGAGAACGACGATCGCTACGGTTGCTTTCCCTCGCGTTTGATTACATCTTCCCTCCTCTGATTGCATCTTTCGTCGATTGGAAAACCGCGTAGACACTGGATTGACGCGTTTCCAGGCCAGAGTGATCCATCGAGGGATAGTCGGGATAGCTCAATCGTCGCGCTGGGTCCAAGGGTGGCGTTGCTCCTCTCCGAGAGAACGGCTGCTCGGTGCTCAATCTCTACTCTCGATCCTGGTTAACCGAATGGCCTCGCGGAGCAACGCTCCCCGGATCGTCTGTACCAATTAACACCGACCGCGCTCACGAGCACACCTAACGGGCAGCTCGCGCTACCAATAAACCCATCCTCGCATAAAATACGAACCGATGTCATTAATCTCAATAGCGAGGCTGAGGCCGGTAATTAACGCGGCCACCAAGGCCGAGGGCGGTACACTCGCGGTGGAAAGTTTCGTCGAAGACGATCGACGGTGTTGGTTGGGACGATTGAAATCCTCTCGTCTATCGATCGCCCTAGTTCTCGACGATCGTCGCGGTGAGTTATCCAGGATAAATGGCGAGAAGAGAAGTGGTCCGAAGGGCGAAATGTCAGCGGGACCGACGTAATTCGCGAAACATGAGCACCATCGAGGAGAAATAGAGCTGGTAAATCGGAAAACTTCGGCTGGGGAGAAGGCAGTAGTCTGAGCGAAATTATATTTACCCCTCGAGCTCCGGTCCGAGGGATATATTATTATTTTGGGGGAGACACTTGCTAGGATTCCGCGGATACGGAATCCGTACTTATTCGAGGACGATGGAAATTCGGGGGTGGTTCGACGGCGATATTTCCTAACCTCTCGAGAATCGGCCGTTCGTTTGCTCGTTGCTTTCCCTTTCCTCGATGATTCCTCGAGAACTGGGGGGCTGGTCGCGATGGTGGATGGATTCGCGAGGAATTCGACGCGATTACCGTTCGAGGGCGCCTAAGACACCGGTTGATAACGGTCCACGGAGCAACGGAATTGATTTAGAGCCGGTGGTATCCCGGCTGGCGACGGTGGCGCCGATAAATCAGCGCGGAAAGCAATTTAAACCGGTACAGAGCCCGATCATCGTAACCCCTGCAATAGCGTCGACCGGATTCCCGGCGTTGGCATAAGTTTTCATTTGCAGCAGCCCGCTAACGAAGTCTTCGACGATAAATTCGCCGGAGCTTTTCCACACGGGGTAATCCCATTGCCGAGGCTAAAGCTCGGCCGGAAGCTCAACGAGGATCGGCCTCCTCCGTCGCGAATTAAGACGAATCTTCCCCGATATGCCGCAGTCGCTCGTTCGCGCCACCTTCGCTCCCGATTCTCCCGATAAATTCCGACCGGGAATCGGGCCCGATGGTCGACTCTGCAATTGCCAGAGATTTGTTCCTCTTCGATCGTCTAAGCGGATTGAAACGAATGGCCGCGGTTAAAGCGCCGCGTCGTTTTCCACTCGAGTCGAGAAATATATATACAACCTCGTCGACCCCGATTAAATTTTATCCAGTCGACGCAACGGTAGTCTAGTCAATTTTATCCACGCTGCAACTGCTCTACGCGGATCACGATCACGATTAAAGGACTAGGGAGGGGGTAAATGCGTATTGCGAGAGAGATAATACAAGAAGCAATTTAAAATATAGTAATACCCTCGATTACGGGAGTTTTGAACATCCAACTGTCTCCTGGGTTTCAAAACACTAGTTTCCACTCGTTTAACCCCTTCTCGTGGGGTCAGCCATAGAGCTCGGCGAAATCCGGACTCAAATGGTAGGCATCAATGCGCGGTAAACGGACCAGACTGATGCTCGAAAACAGTCCAATTACGTGCGATATAGTCAGTTTTACGCGATACTACTGTTGCGGAAGTAAATTCTAATTCCTTTTCTTTTTATAATTGTTATAAATATATTATATTTTATAATAGATGACAGTTTCAAAACGTTGCAGACCAAGCTGTTTCTGCCCGACATAATCTCCAGGCCATTTGTTACTTTGTCCGAAAATTGATATGTTATCACACAATATGTCATTACGTTGCTAATCCATAAGTAATTAGCTTGTTCGCAGTAGTTATCGCACCGTGTACCATTTACGGTACACTTGACGCTGCGATCAGTTCGACTGTAAAAGTCACGTACATTACACTATACCTTTTATTAATTTGAAAACTATATTCAGAAAGATATTCCGTTCACGAGTCTGACTCGTGACATTCGTGTTTGGGCCAAAATCTTCGTCACGAGTCAGACTCGTACATCTCGTAAGGTGCAGCTACATTTCAATAATTCCGACACTAGACGATTTGTCGTAGATAGAATTAGCGTCAGCAGGACATGCGTACACGTAGTCGTGATTCGTTTAGACGTACTACTTGTGACGAAATCAACGTACCACTGGTTCATTGACATTCCCAGTTGATTTGCTCCTCTGTTATTCGTTATTCGCTTACACCATCGACGTATTTACTCACCTGCCTGTCAGTTCACCTCCACCCAAACGGTATTAAACGGTACAAAAAGGGGAGGGTACGTAAGGCTACCTTTAAACGTGCTTTACGACCTCGTTGCCCAAGATACGCGCGTACCCGTCTCGTTAAAAGAATCGTCGTGGTAATTTCATAATCGCGGCCGATTACGCAAGCAGGCTGCTGTTCTCCCCTAATAAACGGTCCTCCAGCCGCCTGCATTATAGAAGGCGGCCCTGAGCGTCCGGTATTTCTCGATATTGCACAGGGGCCGGCGAGCTGGCGGCATTGTCGTTCGCCATGGGGAAAGGGATCACCATGGATGCGGTCTGGACGTTAATGGCATGTGCTACGGTCCGCCTGTAAACGCGGCCAGCCTGCATTGCGGCTGCACCTGCACTACGTCGCGATCCCGAGCCGCGGCTCAACGTCGTAGCTGACCGCACCATCGTCCCCGTATCGCGTATGCGAACACCTTCTGCCGGATGCAGCTGGCCCATCCATTCGAGCAAGGAACACTCGCGGGTTTAAAGTCTCGCTTTTTAAAACGCCAGCCATCCGCGAGTCGCTCTTCGCGCGAGAAACGACCCTTCGGATCCTCTTCGCGCGACTCGAGACGTCCCCTCTCGAATTCTTAGCGCGACGAAGCATCGAGCGCAGTCGGAATTTAATTTCCCTCGCGAAGAAACGACCCGGACGCGTACGTGCAGCGGGTACAAGCGTACAGGGTAATTAACAATGGGTTTTTCGCCGAGCGATCGCGGTGCTCGCCGTTAATTCGCAACACGCTCGTTTCTCCGCGGTTACCGCGCCACCGGATGAAGTTCCGCGCGTCCGTCACACTCTGATTCCGCCGAGGTGTACCAGCCTGAAAACCGAAAAGGAAGCGGGGAGAAAAAAGCGGGCGCAGGGAGGGAAGAAGAGAGAAAAAGAGAGGAAAAGAGAGAAAAAGAGAGAGGAGGCTGGCTGGGAGGAATGAAAAAAGGGAGGATCAGGGGCTGTCGGCGAGGAGGCGGTAGGAAGCACGCCGCGTTATTGCACGCGACTGCATGGTTGCGTGCATAATCGGCCGGGCCCCGAAAACGCTCGAAAAACCGCGCGTCGCCCGGTTCGTTCACCCCTGAAGCGGACTTTCTCCTCTTTGTTGCTCGTCCCGATCGAATCTACGCTCCCGATACCATCTACGTGCGATTTTTCGACGCACCTGCAACGCTTTCACCGTGTCCCGACGCCATCGCGTTTCACCGTGGTCACGAGCTTCTTCTTTTTTCGCCAGGATCCACCGTCTGTAGCCGACGCCACAACCGTTACGTCAACGATCGCCGGACCGTGTAG